>NC_135388.1:16060000-16130000 GCF_051989625.1 Stigmatopora argus | reverse complement strand
AGACTTAAGTTTTTTTGATAATAGTCCAATAATAGTCAATTCATTTTTGAAAAGGAACATGTCTCTAGTCGCAGCTTCGTGTTTTATTGTTTTTCGGTGTATCTCAGAACTTATATTGCTCTGCATTTTTAATTGTTGTATAGATTTAATTTTCTATGTAACGTATTTCGGGCGGCCCGGCGGCTTCAGTGGTTAGCATGTCGGCCTCACAGCTCTGGGGTCTTGAGTTCAAATCCAGGTCGGTCCACCTGTGTGGAGTTTGCATGTTCTCCCTGGGCCTGCGTGGATTTCCTCCGGGTCCTCCCAACATTCCAAAAACATGCATAGTAGGCTTATTGGACACTCTAAATTGCCCCTAGTTATGAGTGTGAGCATGAATGGTTGTCCGTCTCCTCGTGCCCTGCGATCAGCTAGCCACTGATTCAGGGTGTCCACCTCTAGCCGGAAGTCAGCTGGGATAGGCTCCAGCACCCCCCGCGACCCTAGTGAGGTTAAAGCGGTTCAGAAAGTGAATGAATGAATTTAACGTATTTCCAAATGTTCTGTTTTGTATTACATATATTTGAATTTACTGCAGGAGGCAAGAATCGCTGTGGTGCCAACAATGGAGGTTGTAGCCACTTGTGTCTCCCTGGCAATAAAACGTACACCTGTGCTTGTCCAACTGGTTTCAAGAAGGTGGACCACAACAACTGTGCTAACAGTGAGTTTTTTAGTTATCCATGTCTTTCAATTGTATACGGTATGAGCTTTTAATTGCCCAAACTGTTACATAGATACATTCTGCGTTATTCTACAGCTCTGGTTCTCAAATTTTGAAGTATCACCTCAACAAAAAAGCACCAAGACAAAGTACAAATAGTACCCCCTGCTTTGAAAAATTGAGACAGGTGTTTCATTTAATTATATTTTAAGACAACATTTGATCATTTACATTTGGCTTTGTTGTAGGCGGAAACTTGAATAAGGATTGAGTTAAAATATGTTTAAATTTAAAATTCAAGTGATTTATTTTTTCTACATAAATGTAAAAAATTAAATGAAATTATTAATACAAATGAAAATGACTATGAATCAATCAATCTTTGAATGAGAAGAATAGATTGGATTAAAAGAAAAAGATGAGTACCACCTGCCTTGTTTAAAAAAAATGAAACAGGTGTTTCATTTAATTATACTTTAAGACAACATTTGATCATTAACATTTGGCTTGGTTGTAGGAGGAAATTTGAATAAGGATTGAGTTAAAATATTTTTCAATTTAAAATTCAAGTGATTTAGTTTTTCTACATAAATTTAAAAAAATAAATGAAATTATTAAAACAAATGAAAATGACTAAAAATAAATCAATCTTTGGATGAGGAGAATAGAATGGATTAAAAGAAAAAGATGAAGACAGTAGTAACATTTTAGTTAATTAATCGTTTGCATACCGCTGTAGGGAGCCCACATACCGCTTATGGAACTGGTACCACACTTTGAGAACCATGGTCTCAAGAATATGTTTTAAGTAATCTCGTACAAGAATGGTAATTTACAAGATGAAAATGTTTTGTATGTCAGTGTGGTTTTGTTTTTTGTTTTTTTATTGTTGATCCATTGTTTAAAAATAGAAGACTGACAGAAGACCTTTGGTCTTTAATCAGGTCTTGACAAGTTCCTGCTTTTTGCCCGAAGGACGGACATCAGACGAATCAGCTTTGACACAGAAGATATGTCCGATGATGTCATCCCTCTGGCTGATGTGCGCAATGCTGTGGCACTGGACTGGGATGCCAGAGACAGCTACATCTACTGGACTGACGTGACCACAGACTCTATCAACAGAGCCCTATGGAATGGCAGCAAGCAGGAGGTCAGAAGGAGGCCTTCTAAAATTAAATCAATGGGGTGGCATGTTTCCTCTGGCGTAAGCTTTTAACAAGGCTAGAAGAAACTTGTGTAGTACTGCCACCTTGAGATGCAGGAGTGTTATTATATCTTGCTTGACTACCAACATGCCAGAAGAGGGTTGCAGCGACTTTACTAAGATCACAGGTTTAATGTGTATCCCCAGTCAACAACCTTGACAGTTTGCTTTATTCCTTTCTTGCAGGTGGTTGTGGACACCAGCCTGGAGAGTCCAGCTGGTTTAGCTATTGACTGGGTGACTAACAAACTCTACTGGACTGATGCTGGTAACCAACTTAGTTTTCAAATATTATATGCAGCACAATCAAATCTAATACTCGTTGGACACTGTTATATTTCACACTGTTAAAATCTAAACGTGTGCATTGTTTACTCTTTGGGTGTAATTAATGTGATATATTTTGTTACCCAGGTACAGATCGTATTGAGGTCGCTAATGCAGATGGGAGCATGCGGACTGTGCTTATATGGGAGAACCTTGATCGACCCAGGGACATTGTTGTCGATCCTATTGGAGGGTGGGGTTATTTAAAAGATGTCGTATTATGAGAGATTTTTGTCTGAGAAATTTTCTCACATACTGTACATGTGTGTGTATATCTATATATATATATATTTTTCTTCTCTATAGTTTCATGTACTGGACTGACTGGGGTGCCAACCCAAAGATTGAACGTGCAGGGATGGATTCTTCAAGTCGCATAGTCATTATCTCTTCTAACTTGACATGGCCCAATGGGCTTGCCATTGACTATGACACTAAACGCCTATATTGGGCAGACGCTGGCATGAAGACAATTGAATTTGGAAACTTTGATGGTTCTGACCGACAGGTAATAGTCTTTTCTGAGGTTGTATTTCAACAGAGGTGTAATCTAAATATGGCCTACAGTGAGACATAGAGTATATAAATTTGTTTGAATAATTGAAATGTTAAAGCTCACTAAACTTACACACCTATCCTTTCAAGGTTTTGATTGCCAGTCAGCTACCTCACCCCTTCGGCCTTACTGTACATGAAAACATGCTGTACTGGACAGATTGGCAGTCCAAGAGCATCCAGAGTGCTAACAAATTCACTGGCTTGGAGCGGCAAACACTTACAGAAAATCTGGAGAACCTAATGGATATTCACATGTTCCAGAGGCATCGCGAAACAGGTTCGGGCATCTTTGTGTGTGGTTGTGTTTTTCATTACATTCCCTTCTTAATAAGTAGTTTTATAGTGTTTTATTGCATTTCTGAATCAATTATAATGGGGCAAGAAGTAAGTATGTTTATATATAGCCTACACATTTTTTGCCATTTAAATTCATTATTACTTTGTTGGAATTTGCACAGTTATGTGCTCCCATAGCAGCCATCTGCTTAACATCCTCCTCAACATTTGATTAAAGAGAGTGTTTTCCCTTAACATAAATTAGTATTCATGCTATGGAGAATTGGAGATAAACTGAGCCTTGATCAGTGACTACAAAGGCAATACCTCTTTCTGATCCAAAAAACTAGCCAGAACATTACCATTCATTTTTCTTCTATCGAATGACCTAGAAAGGTTTGGCAGCTGAGATTATTTTGTTGTTGTTTGTCTGCTACCTGTAGTGCACAACCCATGTGCAGTGAACAATGGAGGTTGTAGTCACCTCTGTCTCCTGGCTCCTGCTCCCAAAGCCTTCAGTTGTTCGTGTCCTACTGGTATCAACCTTGAGGCAGATGGAAAGACCTGCACACCTGGTATATAATCACAAGCACACCTATATTTATTTTTACATTAGTTTGGTACACTGTTATGAACGGAACATTGATGCAGTATATCATTAACAGTAATTAATTTGTTTTGTTCTCAAATATATCCAAATATTTTTTCAGGGATGACAAGCTTCTTAATCTTCGCACGGCGGACGGACATAAGAATGGTGTCTTTGGACATCCCTTACTTTGCTGATGTGGTTCTTGCTGTCAACAGTTCCATGAAAAATACAATTGCCATTGGAGTTGACCCACAAGATGGTTTGTGTGTCCTGTCAAAGAAGTAAAATGTCATGAGCTGAGCTTATGTTTCAAATAGGAAAGCAATATATCTTAATATGGTGTGTCTTCTGCAGGAAAGGTATATTGGTCAGACAGTACACTTAAAAAAATCTGCAGAGCCAATATCAATGGGACAGCTGACGAAGACATCATATCTACAGGTGAGGAGAAATTATCTTCATAAGTTCAGCAAGATACAGCAGCAGGGTTCCAAACCCTTATGCATTGAGTGCATTTCTAATCTATTTCAGGGCATTCATATGCACAACACCATACCTTATATTTTCCATGCATCCAAAATATAACCCAACCATTCTCATAAAGTAACAAATTCCAACAAATTAGGTGCTCAAATCTTAAATTTTGGACTAAAGGGGCCTGGCATCCACTTATGATATGGACGTCATTTTTCTCAGAAACTACATCATGTAAAAAGATGATTCTTTGTTTTTACACTTGTTAGGTCCCAACTAGCCTAAATATCAAAGACAAAATAAAAATGCATGCCTTGCAAGAGTTTGGGTCTTAGGAGGTTAAACGCGGAGTCTGGCCCATGGTACACAGCTATCAAGTATTTTTTAGGTGATCGGCACATGAATGGCAGACTTCAAAGGTAGTGTCCACAAAAAAACAACAACTGAGTGATGACTTTACAGGCCTTCAGCCTGTAAAGGTCCTGGAGAAATCATTGAACGCATGCACACACACACCTATACACGCGCACATAGTTTGACTGAACTATTTTCACAACTTTGAACCCTGAAACATTGTACCATGCGGCATCTACTCTTTTTCTAGGACTGATGACGACTGATGGTCTGGCAGTAGATGCAGTAGGCCGAAAGATTTACTGGACAGATACAGGAACCAACCGGATAGAAGTTGCCAATTTGGATGGCTCGATGAGGAAAGTTTTAGTGTGGCAAAACCTCGACAGCCCCCGTGCCATTGCACTTTACCATGAGATGGGGTAAGGCTACCACCATAGCAAATGAATTTTTAGTCACCTATTTAATCCCAAAAATATTTTATATGTTGATATGACATAAAGGAAGTAATATGAAAAGAGAACATTCAACTTCATGATCACAGTGAAAGCTGTCAAGATACACTTTTTGTTTTCCGCACTCATTTCATACCTCAATCTGTCTGAATCCCTTACAGTTATATGTATTGGTCTGACTGGGGAGAGCATGCGAAATTGGAGCGCTCATCAATGGATGGATCAGATCGAGTGATCCTCATAAATAATAATCTTGGATGGCCCAATGGTCTTGCCATAGACATAGCTGGCTCACAGTTATTGTGGGCTGATGCTCATACTGAGGTGAGTTTTAGCCCAAGAAACGTACTCTGTGGATGATGAGAGATACCATATTATACTACTAGAACTGCTTACCATGGTTTAATTTTAAAGACAAATTAAAACCGTGGACGTACTTGTTGCATGAATTCATTAAAGGAAACTATACTGCAACACGAACAATACAAAATGTTTCGTGTAAGTCAGGAGCTACCGAACGCCACCAGTTCCATGTGCCCATTCACCGAACCTCACCATTTTCATATGCGCATTCACCGAACCTTACTTTAGTGTAAAATAAAATATATATTTTTCTCAAATTCAAGATATATAAATTCCCCACAGCACTGATGGGCAAAGTAATATCACGTGATCATCTTGCAGCCAGTGATGGTAAAGCGGGGCATGTTATTGTGAATAGACATGATGAGTCGATGTGTCTTGACCTCTGCGGCAGAGGCCCCACCAAATCCCTGAGACCGACTCACCCAACCCCTAGTCGCCACGTCGCCAAGACACCTGGGGAGTCAACGCTAAAGAGAGAGCTCTTAAAAATAATTGAATGTTGAATGTGACAGTATACTTTTCCCCAAGTTGGAATTTTCCAATTCAACGGAATCAGCAAAATAGCCATGCATCGCACACACCTTTTACATTGTCCGACAAAAATATACATGAACTTTTGATGAAAAATGCCACTTGCTCGACATGCTGCAATGTCTTAAATGGAAATGTAATCCAGTCCAGCGTATTTGTTATTTTTGCATTCTGCAGCCCTACCATATAAATAAAGCTGTTAATCCAACATGTTTTTATATCATATTCAACATAATTTTACAATATACTGAACTTTATGATATAGACTACGAGAATCTTAAATGAATGTTTACCCTTCTAAAAAGTGAAATCTGATACCCTTTGTTTTTCCATAGCGCATCGAGGCTGCTGATTTGAATGGCCAAAACCGTCACACCCTGGTGACACCAGTCCAACACCCGTATGGTTTAACCCTTTTGGGGCCCCACATCTATTGGACTGACTGGCAGAGTCGCAGCATCCAGCGAGCAGACAAAAATTCAGGTGCCAACACTATCACTGTTCGTGCCAGCCTGCCAGGCCTGATGGACATCCAGGCTGTGGACAGAAAGAGAACTTTGGGTAAGTCTTGAGTTATGCAACTTAGCAAGAGCAACTTTAATTTGACTAATTACTTACCTCAAACATTTTGAGACACCTCATCACTACCACTTACCTGTGTACAATATGAAAAGACATTCATTTTCTGAACCGCCAATCCTCACAAGGATCGTGGGGGGCAATTAAAAATGTTCAGTCAGCCTACAATGCATGTTTTGGGGATGTGGGAGGAAATCAGAACACCCGAAGAAAACCCACACAATCTCAGGGAGAACACGCAAACTCCACACAGGGAGGACTCGCCTGGGATCAAACCCTCGACCCCAGTAATGTGAGGCCGACACGCTAACCACTCGCCCACCAGGCTGCTCATATGAACAGACACTAGAAGATAATCTCTTCTGAAAACCCTCCTTTTTTTCTATTCATCCAGAACAACATTGGTGAAATAAAAGGTTGTTGGTTTTGTTGAGCGGGCTGGATATGATCTCTCTTCTAGTCCTAAAAAAATACATGGGTTTTGACTTCACCCCTTCTGTCATCAAGCGATTTCAAGCTCTATGTCTAACTTGTATACTTAGGCTCCATCCTTAACCCAGTCAATAGCAAAGTGACTGCAAATTGAGTTTTGGCATGGAATTCAATGCATAATTTTGTTACCTTCTTCACTTATTTTTCTCAGGATTCAATAAGTGTGGCTGGAAAAATGGTGGCTGCACTCACCTGTGTCTTCCTCGCCCCAATGGTACTTCCTGTGCTTGTCCTACTGGCATCCTGCTCAAGAGCGATGGTAGAACATGTGAAGACTCCCCCGAAACATTTCTTCTCTTCTCCAACCGCATCAGTGTGCGGAGAATCTCTTTGGACACTAACGATCACACAGATGTGCACGTACCTGTGCCCGAGCTGCACAATGTGATTTCGTTAGACTATGACAGTGTAGATGGAAAACTGTACTACACTGATGTCACCTTGGATGTGATAAGGTAGCATCCTCAGATATTGCTGGTCTTAGGTTTTTCATAATGATAATAATTATGCTTGCATGTATTATATAACTCATTATTTTACTTGTGTGTTTGTGTGTGTAGACGTTCAAACCTTGATGGCAGTGGAATGGAGACTGTAATAAGTCAGGGTCTAAAGACCACAGATGGCTTGGCTGTTGATTGGGTGGCCAGAAATATGTATTGGACTGACACCGGTCGAAACACCATTGAGGTGGCGCGCATTGACGGAACCAGCCGCAAAGTCCTTGTCAATAACAGTTTGGATGAACCCAGAGCCATTGCAGTGTTCCCGAGCAAAGGGTGAGACAGAATTGACAAAATTCTATTGAACAGCTGAAGAAGCCATCCAATTACACCTCACATAGCCTGTTTAAGACCAGTTGCATGAGATAAATGAAAATATGACATGACTGCAGTTGTTTTGCTTGTCATTTGACCAATGTCCCCATGTCCTTGCAGGTTTCTTTTCTGGACCGACTGGGGTCATATCGCTAAGATTGAACGATCTCACCTGGATGGCACAGACCGCAAAGTTCTTATCAATACTGACCTGGGCTGGCCCAATGGACTCACATTAGATTACGACACGCGAAGGTCAGAGACTGCCTGAAATCCTTGTTTGCTTGGTTACCATAATTGTTTTATCTATTCAGCTCTCTCATATTTTCTCCATTCGGCTTTATTGTGTTTTATGTGTTATGGATGCACATCATATTTGTACTTACTTAAGGTTTTTTTTGTCATTTCTATGCATTCCTACAGAATATTTTGGGTTGATGCCCATTTGGACAGGATCGAGAGTTCTGACCTGAACGGAAAACTGCGTCAGATCCTTGTTAGCCCAGTGTCCCACCCCTTCGCCTTAACACAGGTAGCCCTTTCCCTAACCTCTCAACCCCCAAGGTTGCAATCACGGGACCAAACCTTCCTAATGGCTGCCTCCGTCACTCACCTACTCTCCCACGTGTCAGCTCACCGTGTAACTCTAGTCATCGGTCATCTGCTCGTCGTCCTCCAGTTCATACTTGACTCATTGGACTTGACCATTTCTTCTATTTCACTTCCACTCTGACCCTCATTTTTCTTCCTCCTTTCTTCTTCCTACCCCCACCCTTTTTTCTTCCTCCTCCCCTATCCTTGTCTGTTTTCCTTTCCTCTCTTCTTCTCCCTCCGTTTCCATAGTTGAAGCCAGTCGCCTCCCCTCTAACCCCTTTCTCCCGACTCTCACAGCAAGACCGCTGGATCTATTGGACTGATTGGCAGACTAAGTCCATCCAGCGAGTGGACAAACACACTGGCCGTAACAAGGAAACTGTGCTGGCCAATGTTGAGGGCCTCATGGACATTATAGTGGTTTCACCCACCAGGCAGATAGGTAAGAGATGTCGTCACCAAGCAGTTTTTTTTAATCCAAATGCCAAAACAAAAGAAGGATACTATTTGTGCAAAGTGCCATTTAAGTATAGGTGTATAGATTTTTTTCCTCAACTGTGGAAATATATATTCAAATGAAGTGCAGCAATTGTTTACGGCTTGTTTGAAACATCCCTCCTTGTTCTTCAGGTACGAACCTCTGTGGGGTGAACAATGGAGGCTGCACCCACCTATGCTTTGCTAAGACTAGCAGTTTTATCTGTGCATGCCCAGATGAGCCAGATGGACGGCCATGCTCTACCAGTGAGTAGTTTATAATTCTGCAGTGCATACAGTGAATTATTTTAAAGACGGTTTCGAAATGTATTCATAATGAATGTATAATTCATGCGAGTGCACATGCCACATAACTATCAGTTGCAGGATACATCCCCACTTCTCCCAGCAGAGAAACCAGCAGCACCCCGGTCCCGAACAAGATCCCCAAAGCTTCAACAGTAACATCCCAAAGTGGACCCTCCATGTTGAAGTATGTATACAGATTTGAATCTAATTTAACTTTGACTTCAGTAGGTCTCAATGAATTATCAAAATTTGATATTATTATACCACAATATGCACAATTTGCTTTCTCAAGATGCATCTATTTGTTTTACAGCTGCACTGACAAGAACCTAAATGTTGAAGAGTGCTTACAAAGCAATGTGGTGACTGCTCCCCATGGTCAGTGTTCTCACAAACACATACACACACGGTACCCCCCAAACCTCGAGTCAAAGACATGATTGGTGACCAGATAAGTGCTTTATGTTACAGGGGAAGGACTTCATATCAGCTATGTGATTGGAGGCGTTTTGACTATGCTGGCTATTCTAATTCTCATTGTTGCTTTGATTATTTACAGGTGAGTCCTCCCTCGGACAATATTTCTATATGCTGTACTCAAGTCTTACTTGAATGTAATAATTACATCAAATTGAAAAATCGAGTTATCAAGTAAGGTATGCATGTTCTATATTTGACCAACAGACATAAAAAGTCAAAATTTGCTGACCCAGGAGTCAGCAACCTGACATACAGTAACCCATCTTATCGAACTTCCACACAAGAGGTCAAGATTGAAGCCTCCCAGAAGCCTCCAATATATAATCAACTTCGATATAAGAAAGAGGTAATGCCGCACAGACCACCCAAGAAAATATATTTTCAGAACTTTTTGATTAATGGACTTGAGTGTTAATTCAATTCATTTATACTTTTGCAAACAGACACATTTTACGGGCAAATTATATTTTCTGAAAGACTGCCTTGTTCATCATGTCCTGCCTTTCTTTTACTCCTTGCAGCTATCTCATCCCTACAACTCCCTATCCCCCTTTATCTTTTGACCCTTAGTGTGATATGGACAGGTAGTTACACCAGCAAACAACTGTATTTTTTAACACATGCTGCTTTCCTTGTTTTCTTTCTTTTCTACTCAATTCTTGACAACCTGCTGTGTGTAAGAGTATTTTTCTTGGGCATGTGTGTATTTCTATTACACTTTTTTAAAGTGAGTGTAACTAAGTTTGTTTTTATGTTTATTTGTTTTAAGGCGGCTCCATTTTATTAACCTTGAATTCATTCGTCTACCGTTCCGCTTATCTCACGAAGATTGCTGGGGTGCCGAAGCCTATCCCAGCTATAACTATAGGTCGTAGGCAGGGTACATACACCCTGAATTGGTTGTCAGCCAATTGCAGTTATGTTAATATTTCTTTAAAAATAAACAACTGCATATTTAAAAAAAAAAGACATCAAAAAGTAATTTTAAATAACATTGCAGGCTACTCGCAAAAAGTTAGGAGTATTCAGCTTCCGGAGTAACTTTTACGATGAACTTCAAATGCTCTAGAAACGTAATAGTTGAACTTAATTTGACCTCCTTTAAACTTTTGAATTCATATAGTCCAAACTGTTCATTGTTTTCAATACCTAATAGTGTCTTGAACAATGATCTAAATTGTGTTGTTGTGTTGTGAGCATTTTCTTAGAATGAATAATTGCTTGTTGCCTTCATTGGGTGATATAAAGTGTGACTAAAACCAACCTAGGTTACTAAAAAGTTCTGCCTTTGCAGATGAGAAGAATATGCGCATGTCTGGATCTGACTTGGTCTTTCCTAATTCTGACAAACCTACAGTCTCTAACTAATTGAATTCCATTTGTTATCCAGGGTGGATTGGAGGGAGGGTACACAAAAGAGAAGATCCGTATTGTGGAGGGCGTGTGTCTTCTATCCACCGAGGAACTCTATTGGGATGACCTCAAACAAATCAAGCCATCACGAGGAGGCCTCCACACCTGCATGCGCACAGACACTGTTTCGCTGCAAGCGAGCAGCGCTTCACTGGATGATGGAGAGACGGAGCAGCTCCTTCAGGAAGAGGCTTCTGAGTGTTCCTCCATAACAACCCTCACCCCCTCAGCGATCACCCCTCAGCGTCACGCTGAGCACAGCCTGCCCGACACTGGCTGGATTTCCATGCGCAAGCCCTCGACTGAGAGTGAAGTTTGAGGCTTACTTGCTTTTAGTAGCTTAAATTGCAAAAACACAAACGTGTCTGTAATTTTATCTGATCTGGACATGAATAAGTACTTGTGCAGATGCATATTTCGAGTCAAAATCAAACAATTTCTCAACTGATATGAACTTATGTTATATGAAAATGGTCCTCCGTCCTACTTTTAAACATACATAAATATGCCCAGATTGTACTCTGATAAAAAGGTGAAGAAATTGGTACGATGGGATAAGAAAACGCAAAAAAATCTTGGGTGAAGTGACCAGAGATGGAAACGCGATTCAGACTCTTATTGGAACAAATGTCTCTTAGTGTACGACATTAACTTTTGGGGGATTTTTTTTCCTGTTGGATTCTGCTGAATCGACATTCTCCTAGGACTTTGTAACGGTGGTGCCCTAAAACCACTCATCTCTTTATGAACTCTATTTATGAATGATTTTTGTACTTCTGAGTGGGCTTGCTGGCGTTCAGAGAACAGTGAGTGTTGTGTTGAGCTTTGTGCAGCAGGTTTTCAAGTGTTGTATTTATCACAGTGCCAAAGGGTGGGGTTTTACCAACTCGTCATGCTTCTTCTTGCATTTCACATCAGTAGAAAGTTGTCACAATTTGAGATTTGTTTTTATTTTACGATAGCAGAAGCCCGAATGAATTATTTAACATCACCAGCTGTTTAATCAAGGATAGCTAGGAGCTCTTCAGTTCATTGCACAAGTTAAATTTTGCATATGCTCAATAAAAGGTCCTTTTTAGTTTATAGTAATTTAACCATTGCTCATCCCTGGGCTAAGCTAATGAAGTTGGAAGCCCAAGTGCCAGATATTTTGTCTTTTGTTCTTACTCATATTTAACACATTTGATTGATTTAACGATGCACAGTGAAGGCAGTTGTGCTTTCGTACCTACTGTAGCCTATAGTGCTGTGCTTGTGATTAAATAAAGGTAAAGCACACGTAAAAATAGCGAGACAGTGGAGGGGGGGTTAGGGCTATTTCAAGGCAGAGCTATTTTTCCACGGTTGATTCTTTGTGTTAATCCTTTGTTTTGTCATAACCAGCAACTCTGAGATTGAATTTGAATGTTATTAGAACGGCAGCCCGGCGGCTTCAGTGGTTAGCACATCAGCATCACAGTTCTGGGGTTGAGGGTTAAATCCCAGGTGTGCCCTCACTGAGTGGAGTTTGTATGTTCTCCCCGGGCTTGCGTGGGTTTTCTCAGGGTACTGCGGTTTCCTCCCACATCCCAAAAACATGCAGAGTAGGCTGATTGAACTCTCTAAATTGCCCCCAAGGTATGAGTGTGACTGAATGGTTGTCCATCTCCTTGTGCCCTGCGATTGGCTGGCCACCGATTCAAACGGTCCGCTGCCTGGTGCCCATAGTTAGCTGGGATACGCTCCAGCACCCCCCACCCCCACGACCCTTATGAGGATAAACTGTACAGAAAATGAACAAATGAATCAAAAGTTATTAGAACAATTGATTCAGTGGTTCCTTCAATTTTAAAATGTACTTACAGCACTTATAATTGTAAAGAGATGTTTTAACATTGTTAGACAAACTCTGCCAATTAGATTTGTAGCATAAAAGTGCTTTCATCGTAGCAACGTTCTACAATATTGTTAGTGAATTTTATTAGGTCTCAACAATATGAACAGTATATTGTGTTGTTTAATTAGATTGTTTTTGTAAAAACCAAAAAACAAACACACAAAAAATGCCTGCAGATTGTTAGTTGAATCTCCAAATTGAAGACACTTTTTGGAAATGCAACGTTAGATTAATATTAGCATATCTTACAACCTGTGCAATTTTCTACTAAGTTTCCTTTTAAAACAAAATTATATTTATACATTAAACCACAAAATATCTGCTTTGCCGAGCTAATATCTGGAGTTTTTTTTTTTGAAGGGAGAGGCTAAATATGAATTGCTTAAGTGCACTTGCAGTCCTGTGCGGGTATTTGCAACCTTTGCGTGCAACACATTACTAAACGATTTAATATATAGCTACCATGCATTCTACCTTTAGAATGTTTACCTGTTGACAAACCGTTATTGCTCATCCTCATAAAATCATGTATTTTGGAAAACTCTGCTAAGAACTCAGCAACTTGCTGTTTTGCTGCTATACAAAGCACTGACGCCAATAAAAGAGGATCTTGGCAGCTACACGGTTGGCTGGATGCCAGCCTAGAAAATATGATCGTTACTCAACCTATCATTGTCATCCCAGCTCGCAGTCCCTCTAGCTCTGCTGCACGAATGCAAAATGTGTACAAATTATACCTTGCGGATATATATGACGTTTAAGTTGAAGATTCTGTTATGAGCTGCATAGTCTTGTGTACAAAGGGATTTGATGACTGTCGTTAGATTAATTTTACTCACTGGAGAAGAAATAGAATAGAATTGTTTGACATTTGTTACATTATTTTAACCACTGTGTTTCC
This sequence comes from Stigmatopora argus, assembly GCF_051989625.1. Taxonomy (NCBI): domain Eukaryota; kingdom Metazoa; phylum Chordata; class Actinopteri; order Syngnathiformes; family Syngnathidae; genus Stigmatopora; species Stigmatopora argus. The sequence goes on along the minus strand of NC_135388.1, from coordinate 16,116,218 downwards.
AAACCTTGCAAATGTTATGGAATATAGCATTTATTTAATTGTACCCCATTATTTTATGAATACTGGTCACATTAAGCTGTTGTAAAGTTACCAATAAGATGTATTTATGATTTGTTGGATTTTCATTTTGATGTGTAAATATGAACAGACTGTAAATGTGTTTCCATTGCAGTACAGTACTAACAAACTGTGTTGTGTGATATAGTGAATTATCCCTTTGCTATCTTTTAATATAAAACTGCATTTGAATGAAACTTGACTCGAGGGGATCGTTTTCGGAAATAACAATACTAGACACGAATATTATGGCACTAAATATTTATACATTGTTGCTCCTGGAACTTTTTTTCCAGCTGATCACCTGAGGATTTAAATTTAGTGAAATTGTGTGTAAAATGTTTTGACATTTCAGGAATTATATTTTTTGTGGTGTCCGTGAAATGTCCTTCCACTTTCATTTGTTAAAATTTAGGTTTTATTTATATTTAAGTGCATTGATTGACGATGGAAGTGAAATAGCTTTTGACTGAGCGATCGCTGCCCACCTCCCAGTCAAATTGGATTGGGCATCTTTCTATTTTCATACTTTGCTGCAAAAATGTTGAAGGAGCAATTGGGTTGAGACAGTGGAAGTCCCATTCTGACCTACACTCCGGTTCGGGAGGTGGCGGTAATGTACTTTTAAACTTTGCCAACCGTACAAAGATAAAGAACAAAAACTGGACGAGAGGCAGGGCACACTATGAATTAACAGCTAGGCAATCTAATTTTATTATTAATTTAAACTACAATAATATCAGTTAAAAACAGGTTTTTTTCTATTATTATATAATTTCGTCATTAGGGTTTAAGCACACGTATATTATTAACCACGTGGTTAGTCGTGACCAATCAGCGTCGCCATGGTGCCTCAGCCAATCACAGCTTTCACAGGGCGGAAGAGTCAGTACCATGCGTTCAACTTTAATAGACGAACACTCTTTCGGACAACGCACACGATAAGGTTAGGATTTGAGCATAATTTATCGATAAACGTAAATTTACCCTTTTTGGAAAAAATACGGTGTTGTGGACATTTTGTTTGCACCTTAACTACTGCTCGCAAAAATGCTGTGCATTCTCTTAGGCAGCTCTTTTGTTAGGCTTTTTTTCTTGTGTAAATGTAACACGTGGAAACAATATAAACTTTTATTGAGTCATTAAGTATCGAAGACCTTCCCCAGACCGATCATGTTTTAACGTTGTTTCCTCGTGCATGTTTACGGACCGCTTGTTCATGTTGCTTGAAAATGTAACTTTTTTTTTACACCATGATCAGCGTTTTTTGCGATCGTAAGTTTCATCAAATGCTCCTTGGGAGCGGGAACTTAAATGTATTGCAATAATTTTCATTTATAGCTACAACGGCTGAAATTATTTTTTTGCGGCCATATTTGGCACCAAACCACTGCAGTAGTTAATTCTGCTTGCCTGGGGGCTTATGACCACTTATGTGAACATTTACACAGTGGTGTCAGGAGAGTGAAATAAATACTCAACAAGAAAAATTCAAGATGGCGAAGAATCCCAGGAACATTTCGGGTGTCCACTCCAAACCCAAACATCGTCAAGGTAAAACACCCAGTCATATTTCATGGCTATTTTTGACGAGCTAAATACATAAATGCATTGTAAGTTTGTCATGATGTGCAAATTTGACAAAATATTGTAAAATTGTTAGCCAAAAAATGTGCCTGGGTACAGCATGTGTAAATCGGCTTATAGCTAACTTTGGAACAGTTTAAAAGCTGTAGATTGTACCTGTAAGAAGAAAAAAATCTGATATACATACATTTCATGGATTTATATCTGATTTTTTTTTGTAATTTTATTTGCAGTGTTTTTCTGTGCAAGAAGCACTAAAATTACTTGAGCTAATTGATGGAGACAAGTTGGATTTGTATGATGATGCCTCTTGGATGCTGATTATCAAACACCACCTCAGGAGCAAGGCAGCAGTGACAGTAGTGGTGATCAAGACTCCATTCCACAGCCAACTGAGTACAGCAGGGGACAGAAATGTCTAAAACGATAGTTAAGAGCTAGTGGATATTTATTTATTTAAACCTCCTGGCCCAGCATCGCAGTCAAGACTATTCAGAGCTTTCTGAGGAAGAAGATTCAAAACAAGGGGACCTGCAAGGTGTTCTTGTGCCTGCTGGCTGATTGCAACTGTTATGCAGCCTTTCGTTCTTAAGTATGTACACTTTCCTAAAGAAAATGGCATTTCAAGTTCTAGTAGTTAATGCAAAATGAAGTGAATGTTTGATATTTTCTTTGCAGGTATGTGGTGTGACGAATCAATTGAGTCGTTTCATGTCACTTCCAGGAAATGATTTAATCCGCTGTGGATGAAGTAAATGCGATAATTTTAATTTTCCTATTATGGTTTAAATGCCACACGATTGCTGGCATTTCAGGAAGCCGGCCGCAGTATGATAAAGACCTTGAATTCTTAAATGGTGAGTTTTATGGGAATTAACTCTAAAATATTTGGTACATTAGAAAGTTTTTTTAAACATATAGGATAATAAAATAAATAATTCTAGTATGAAAAATTAGCAAGCCTGGGAGTATGAGAGTGATGAGTTGCACTAATCAATTGGAGTGTGTTGCAGTTGCATCAGCACTCCAATCTGACCCACCCTGAGGACACACGCTGTGCACAGGGGCCATCTGACTCGTATCTCCCATTCATGAACTTTTTTATGGTCCCACTTGGGGTGTCAGATTATGTTCTGACTTCATTTAATTACATTATCCATTCCAGATTTCCACAAATAAAATTTACATCTTTCAAACTTAACCATAGACATCATGAGACACATCACAGGACTTGAGTCATGTGTTCGCTCTATCTCTAGTTAGATGGTCGAACCATTCTCAATTTGGAGAATCGATTCGCTGCATCTTTGGCACATCGCTAAACTAATGCCAAAGTTTTGTTAACTTTTTGAGGACATCTTATTTATGTGCAAGACCTTACCATAGCTAGATGAAGAGTTCACCACAGTGCTTAACATGGAAAAATATCTGCACATATTGACAAGCTGTGTATTATAATACCATTTTATTTAGCTTTTGTTGACACTTAATTAGTCAAACAAAACTACTAAGTCATTTTAACCATTTTATTTTTTTGCTATTATCTCATACCACTACTCACCCTGTCTTCTATCCTAATGTCGTTTTCAGGGGCACTGAAAATCTGGTTAGTGCTGAGGGGGAGGGAGCCAAAAGTACCTTGGTCTGCATCCTGCAGCAAACCTAGTTGCACCTAAAACAAGGTAGTGTTTGAAGAACTTCACTAATTACACTCATATTCCAGTAGTTTATGAATACAAATTTGGAGAGAGTAAATGAGTGTACTGTTTGGTTTTTGTCTCTGACCTGAACAGTGTTTTAGCTGCCTTACTAGCTACAGTTATATGATCTACCACAAGGTGTCACCCAAACACGAGCAATCATAGATGGTGATGGAGGTCCATTTTCAGAGATTTAATACAATAAGTGTACAATGCATTGTAGGGATGCTTGAAAGTTTTCCATGATTGAGATCAAATTGTCTGTCCTGTTGCCACCATAGCAGCTCATGAATTTGATGGACTTGCTGCTCAAGGTCATAGTCAAGTCACATGTATGGCCCAATCCTTTCCTTATTTCCTGCTTTTGAACTGAAAGTGCAGTTTTGGTCCAAATCATCATGATGCATCTGTGTTTTGCTATTTGGGCTTTGTCTTGGTGAGAAAGTGTTGGCCACGGGCAACAACACAGCATCCGTTCTATGCATTGTGTTCGGCTCCAGTACTATTGAGGATCTGGTGAGTTTCTCATGTTAATTCTAAGGCTACTAGTGAAATACCTACAACCTGTGCTCCCTAAACTGCATATTATGAAAAGTTGATTTGTGTTTTTATAGTATGGACTTTGTGTTGATGGAAAAGTACATTTTAGTAGATAGTTGGGGGTGAGGTGCACTGTGTGGTACCTGTACCATGAGAGACCTAACTTTGGCACCAGTCCATAGTGAATGTTTTGTTTCAGCTACTACTGCCAGACCCTGGTCAATTTCAAGTGAGCTGTAGCTGACCATTCACTTTTAGTGATAGCAACTTACTTTACTGTGTGAACTGCTGCTTAACTGCAGGCTTCTCAAGCCGCTGCTTATCACCAACCAGGTGTTTAATGCTCACAAAGCCCCACTGGCATTGTAGATAAGCTTTGTACATCCAGGAAAAACATACACCAAAGGTGTCAAATTCAATTACTTCAATTGTCATATTCACAGCAGTTACAGCACATGAAGGCTGGATCACTTTTCTTTTGTCTAATAAGTTTGAAATATGAATTAACCCCCATAAATTCACATATCTATAATAATCAAAATGTTGTGGTTTTAGAAGAGTCAGCAGGTATGCATACAGGGTCCGATCTGACACCCCTGCTCAAAAAAAGCACTGAGTACACTAAAATACCACCTGACAAATTAAAACTCTTCAGTCTATAAAAACATTCTCATTCTCAGTGTCTAAGCAGCTAAAAAAAAAGGAAGCGTTGAGTTTGTTTTTTTCTTACCTTTTGTAACTGGAATAATTACTGGGTGAGCATTGTGATGCTAGTAGACTTTTTTTTAAATTCTGAATCTCGAACGCATACAAGCAGAAGTTGTTGCTTTATTGGGGAATATGCTGAAGCTGCATACGGCTCTGAATCTCTTTCCAAAAAATTCTAAAAGGGGAGACAAGTGTGTATATATAGGACCTATGGGCAATTAAGTGTCCAATCAGCCTACCATGCATGTTTTTGGAATGTGGGAGGAAACCAGAGTACCTGGAGAAAACCCACGCAGGCCTGGGTAGAACATGCAAACTCCACACAGGTGGACTGACCTGGACCAGGGTCTTAAGAGCATTTCAGAGAGAAGAGGGAGTATAAAACTCGACATATTCTACAATATAAAGTGGCTTGTTACCGAGGTTTTTTTTTATTTAATATGTGCACTTTGTTTCAGTCAGTTTTGTTCCTCTAATTGTGCGGGGGCCGTCGTTAAGAAAAAAAAAACGTACATTTTTTTTCCAGACCTTGTGGATGTTTCGGAAGTCAGTATACAAAAGTATGACTTCAATTGTATGAAAAGTATACAATTCTAGCAACTTGTTTTGTTATGTGGCAGTTGGTGAATTTGTACAGAACGGTTGAGTAATGACCTAATGTGAATTTCAACATCCATTCACCAAACACATAACCTATTTAATACTGTGAGTAAGCCACCTCCAATATTATCGAATAACATTCTTATGTCGCGACAAATACAGAGGACAGACACACCACGTCTCTTTAGTTGCTCCTCATTCAAATGAATCTATTTGAGAATAAGTGGTAAACAGATGTGTTTACCGTATACTAATCAGGAGCAACTCTCGCCTTTGGCTAAAATTCTGCTCACCTCATAAAAGTGGCACATTTCCATCCGGCTCAGTGGTAGTGTAGGTGTGCACAAAGCCACGAGGGAGCACAGAAAGGAATTTGTGAGCATGTGTTTATTTCTCCTCAGAAACATTTGATGATCATTGGCTGCGTTCCGCTTCATTTATTTTCTGAAATTTAGGTTTGAACGACAGCATTGAATTCATTCTAGTATATAGAGGCAGCACTCCGAAACACAAAAGTGCCTCCTCAAAATGCATGTCCTTTTTTTCCTTTTTAAAAAGAAATCTGTCAGTCTTTTTTTTTTACGGTATGTGGCCCCTTGTCTATTACCTGTACACAACAGGCATACTGCACGGCTGGTGTGTATACTGGATCACATTTGACACAAATTTAAACATAGATCACAAATCCTGCCTGTCGCCTTACACCCTTTTTTGACTGTCACTCCTATTTATCCCCACTCCTGAATAGAAGGATAAACTCCTTTCATGCATAGAGGGATGACCTAAAACTTGTGGGATTAAATGCAGCAGGTTGTAGATGTGAGAGACACGGAAGAGGTTTATGATGTGCAAGAAATGAAATTTGTCAGTATGACTATAAAACTTGTGGTGGTTTTCCCATTTGTCCTACGATGTAAAGGTTGACTGTTACAAATAGCTGACAAGAGCTCAAAGGCATTTGCTGATGAAAAAAAAAATGTCAGGGTTTAGCATTTGAAATATATATAGTATAGGTGTGTGCATATAAATATGTACAGTGGTACCTCTACATACGATCGTTCCGGGACTGAGCTCGTATGTCGATCTTCTCGTAACTCGAGCGAACGTTTCCCCTTGAAATGAACTAAAAACAAATTAATTCGTTCCAATCCTCTGAAAAAACACCAAAAACAGGATACTGGATTGGAAAAAAAATGTTTATTTCTTCTAATTTGCCATCTATTAACAAAGTAACACAAAACTAGTGGTTTAATAGTAATAAAATATGTTTAATATAACTAAAATTAGACTCATTTTGCGGAGGATACACAGACGGACATAGAGGCAGGTGGGGAGGTTCGGGGGACTTTATCCACGGCAACGCACTCGTAACCGTACAAACAAATTTAAATTACCTCGGATTAATATATACAGACACACTCAAACATATGTTTAATGTGACTTTACACAAAACTGAATTCTAATGTTGTTTCAATTTTTTTTACCTTCGTTCTGCTGGTAAGCTGTTTGCCACCCCTCTACCCTCACGTTCGCTATCGATGGGCTGTTTGCTGTTGTATTCCCTTCAAAATATTCCGAAAATGATGCACACAAATGTCCTCACAATAAGATAACGCACGACCACTTGCCAACGGGAAGTAGTCTTGAATGAGCGATCGCGGGAGCTAACGGGCTAAGGAAGGAAAAGCAGGAAATGCAATAGCTCAGCCTACCCACGTATTGATTATGGGTAATGAAATTTTATTCTGAGAAATGGATCCATTGGCTATCGGTGTTGTGTGCACGAGTATACTTCATTACCCAGAAAGCCCTGTTTTTGCCCGCGCATGCGCCCTGTACGCTTTCTGGTCCATGTGTAGGCGAAAGAAACCGTTTAGTGCTCGTAGATATCTGTTATACACGAAAGAGATGTGGCAAAAAAAGACTGCACTACAATGATAAAGTCTCTCATGTCATGGCCACCTGGCTTTCTCGCATCTCCAAATTTTTCTCGTATCTAGAGGAAATTATTTGCTCAAAATTTTCCTCGTATCTCGAGCATCTCGTAGGTAGAGCTGCTCGGATGTAGAGGTACCACTGTATATGTATGTATGTTTATATGTATATATGTGTATATGTATGTATATATCTATACATACATATACATATTTATATCATATACACATACATATACAGTATATGTATGTATGTTTATATCATATACACATTCATATACAGTATATGTATATATATGATATACTTTGTCTAATTACTGAATGTTTTGCATGTATGACCTTAGCATCAATTTTAAAAATGCCCCAGGTCCCATATATATAGTTGAGAAACACAGCAAAATACTGTTATTTACGGAAAAAAAATCCAAGTTACAAAACAACTTTTGGAACCATTTAATTTCGTGAATAGAGATAGCACTGTAATTTATTCTGAATGATATTTAACTCTTCTAGATAATTCTTTTCATTCACAGTTTTCACTTACAGTTAAGAATTAATGACGGTTTGCAGCATTTCTTCACTTTGATGGTATTAGTGTCTGATTGTAAAGGCAATCGACCTAATTAGCTTGTTTGGCCCTTGGAGTATGTATCACTGATGACAACAAGTGCAGGGAAGGAAGCAGCTAAATTGCTTAGCCTTGCCACTGGAGATTTGGTTACGAATAGAAGTGAGCTACAGTCATCTCCCAGTTGGCATTAACCTTCCTTTCTGCCTGTACCTCCTCAGAGGTCCTTCAATGATGGATGACCTCTTTCTCATCCCATCCAACCTCTCACACAGACGCACACACATGCAAACTACACGCAAACTCCATTCCAATGCCAATGCCTATTAAGCTCACATCCTTATAAATAGATTAGGTCACTCCAAATGGAAATTTGTAGTAGTAAATCCCATAATCCCTTGATTGATGCTCTTTGCCTGAATGAATCTCTGTTGGGGTCATGAGTGATTTTTGCAAAGTATCATTGTTTGGTATTTGAGGTGTGTTACTGCGTGTCATTAATTTGTCTACGCTGCAGGACGCAGCTTTATTTTGTGCGCTTGTCAAGACAATTCACTATCATGTTGTATTTATGATGGATTCTGCACTCATGCACAGCCTCTCCTGGTGTATTAGAGCATCATTTTTCTGTCACAAATGACCCAAATTTCGCCTGCCCCGCTCCCCTTTCTCCTGTCTAGCGCTCTTCAGTAGAAGGATACATTCTCCTCTCATTAAAATATTACAAATATGCCCGAGGACAGATAGCAGATTCTGTTTACTGTTGTCTGTTGCATTTAAAAGAAGATAAAAATGGATGTCAAAATCAATTTTTAGATTAACCATATATCTAGATATATATATATATATATATATATATATATATATATATATATATATATATATAATCTAAAAATCATATATAGGTAGATGGATGGATAGATGGTCAGATCATAAATGACTGTTTTGTATCTGACACCTAGTGTTAATTGTCTTCCATGCTCATTATTATATCAGGTGATCTACTGACCCAGTTATTATTGCTATCCAACGCCGCTTCACAGTTGGAAAACAAGTCCTCACATGGTTTATCACTCTAAATATGGAAATGTAGACTGAACTGGTCTACATGAAATGTCTGAAGAAGTTTTGGGTTTATTTGATCTTTGTTAGGCATTGTTGTATTGATTGTTTTGTGACATGCTGCATTGTAGAATGTGAATGCAGAGCTTCAAAAGGCCACACAAAATGCAAAATTGTCTGTCACGGCAAACAAAAGGCTGCATGGTGCCTGCCTCGACCCTAGCATATTGCATGTAACAACCCCCTGAACTGTAGTAAACCAGTGAATTAATGGTCCAATACATGAATGAAGCATACCTTTATTGACAAACACATTTACTCATTGTCATAAACATGAATTAATGTTAATATGAGATATAACTGCATCATAGTTTCCACTCATATTTTCATTAGTTCCTGTTCTCGTTGGCATTCACGCCTAGTCAGTCCAATTCCCTGATTGATAATCAAATTAGGAAATACCCAAAAAAAGTTAATTACTGTATAATTATATAGTGTAGTGCCCCATCACTCTGTTTTCTCTGAGATAATTAGTCATTAGGTTTCCTGAGTAAAATTCATACCACTCAAAGAATTTCATTTTAAATATAATCATTGGGTTCAATTGCAATTTCATTTAGAGGCACTGACAGTGAGCGATTAACAGAAAGTGGAAAATCAGGACATTTTTTTTATGACATTGAGAATTGCTGATACATCTCCGAGTCAGCCATGCTGCTGATGTAATAAATTCCGTGGCCCTGTGTATCTCTGGCAGGTATTGTATGAAAGTGCACACCTAATTTTTCCTTTTAAAAATGATAGATTTCAGCTCAAGAGTTACATTACACTAAAGTACCTCACTTCCATATATTTTCAATGACATTGATATAAAGAATAGAGTGTATTTCATCGCAAGATCAAGTCTTCCACAGAGAGCTCTCTTCCCCTGAAATGCCATTTGTGACATTGTTATTTGTGCTGACGCCGTGCTGGTCTCAATTGTTCGAGAATCAAGTCGACGAAAGCCTGCTTTCAAGGAAAGATTGGCTGGGGCCATTTTTGGGCTTTACTTAGCCTAGATTTAGAAAGCAGAATTGTGCCCACGGTGTCAATGATATGAACCATCCATGATCCGAAAAAGCACAGTCAGAAAAAAGTAAAAGCAGGCTTTTGACAACCCAGCTTTCCTAACCACAACACATTTTTCACTTGACATTGTTTTTGTCATCTGCTTGCCTATTGGGATTCTTTACCCATCACAGCTAAACTGGGGTTTATTCCTTATGAACTTTCAACAATTTACATCCACAGGCAATTTTCTGGCTCAGTCATCATAACGCCTTTTAAAATTATCATGTACTGTTTTTTAGCATCAAGACAACAAAAATCCTGTCTATTCTGCATCATCTTCAAAACATGGACATTGAGTAGAGGACAAACCACCTCGTGGAGCGCGGTAAGCAAGCCACCATCTTTTGCACATTCAATTATGGTGGGACAATGTGGGTGTGGTTATGCCTGTTATCAACACAGCTGTGAAAATTATGGACATGCACAAGTATCTAATCCTTTCGAACAGCCTCTATGCTTACAGACGAGCACACCAACGACATAAGTCGTTTACTGCCCTAAGTGCATTTTTATCACTCTACCGGGAGATTTTTTTAGGAATCAATTGAGCCAAAATTGCTTTCAAATCTTTTAGTTTAATGCCAGGTTGAACACACCGTGGATAATTTAAGTTTGGGCTCCTTTTCCCCACCGGCTGTGTTCTCCATGTGACTAGTTATCTTAGCATTAGCGTCACGACGATGCTCCCCATTTGACTTAAAAAGTATGTTGTCCGTTTTCTCGCCATTATTGAGTCGTGTAGTTGTGCGTCTTTTTAATTTAACCAAACAAAGCCGAGACATCAACGGAGTTAGCTGGGTACAGGCCCACTCAAAAATGACATCCAGAGGCACGCCTTAGTTCCTGGTTTGTTGTATGTAATGATAGTTTTCACTGCGAGTGCTAAACACCCGTTTCCAATTTGTAATTGTTCCATTTTCACAAAAAAACATTTATACAAAAATTGTTAGGCCAACTTTCTCCTAGCTGTTAACATCAGACTGTATATTTAATCGGCTTGTCTGGAAAAGGGAAAATAGCACGGGGCACTTACTAACTTAATTTTTATTCATCTTGATCATTTATTAAATTTCTAATAAGGTTTTGCTTTCCTGTAATGATTGTTTGGCAACTCCCAAATAGCTTGCTAATACAGACGCTCCCCTACTTACGAACAACGGTACATACGAACATGTCTGCAAATTGAACAAAACCTTTTATAGTCAGGCTTTTTTCTTTAAAAATGACCATGTATATTAAGGGTTTTTATTAAAAAATGACCATGTATAGTAAGGCTTTTTTATTTAAAAAAAACGACCATGTACAGTAAAGCGTTTTTCTTAAAAGACGACATAGTATAGTAAGGCTTTTTTTCTTAAAAAATGACATAGTATTGTAAGGCTTTTTTCTTAAAAAAAACGACATAGTATTGTAAAGGCTTTTTTTCGTAAAAAACGACATAGTATAGTAAGGCTTTTTTCTTAAAAATCAACATAGTATAGGCTTTTTTCTTTAAAGACGACAGTATAGTAAGGCTTATTTTCTTTAAAAACGACACAGTATAGTAAGGCTTTTTTGTCTTTAAAAACGACATAGTATAGTAAGGCTTTTTATTTACAAAAAAGACCATGTATAGTAAGGCTTTTTTCTTAAAAAATGACCATGTATAGTAAGGCTTTTTTGTTTAAAAAAGACCATGTATAGTAAGGCTTTTTTTTCTTAAAAAACGACATAGTATAGTAAGGCTTTTTTTCCTAAAAAAAAACGACACAGTATAGTATGGCTTTCCCCCCCTAAAAAAAACGACATTGTATAGCATGGCTTTTTTTCTTGAAAAACGACATAGTAGAGGAAGGCTTTTTCCCTAAAAAACGACATAGTATAGTATGGCTTTTCCCCCTAAAAAACGACATAGTATAGTATGGCTTTTTTCCTTTAAAAAACGACATAGTATAGTATGGCTTTTTTCCTTTAAAAAACGACATAGTATAGTATGGCTTTTTTTCTTAAAAAACGACATAGTATAGTAAGGCTTTTTTTTCTTAAAAAACGACATAGTATAGTATGGCTTTTCCCCCCTAAAAAACGACATAGTATAGCATGGCTTTTTTTCTTGAAAAACGACATAGTCGAGGAAGACTTTTTCCCTAAAAAACGATATAGTATAGTATGGCTTTCCCCCCTAAAAAACGACATAATATAGTATGGCTGTTTTCCTTTAAAAAACGACATAGTATAGTAAGGCTTTTTTTTCCTAAAAAACGACATAGTATAGCATGGCTTTTTTTCTTGAAAAACGACATAGTAGAGGAAGCCTTTTTTTCTTAAAAAAACGATATTGTATAGTAAGGCTTCTTTTCTTAAAAAACGACATAGTATAGTAAGGCTTTTTTTTCTTTAAAAAATGACAGCAAGTAAGGCTAAGAGAGTCGGAGAATAAATCTGACTTCTGATTCTTCACCTTCTAGTTGTTGCTGTGGTCCACTGGCAAAATCATTGGGTCAGAACATGAGGTGGGAATCAGGAGTGAGTTCAATTCCACTCGTTGCAATTCTCAAATTGTTTATTGAGGTAATGAAAAGGATAAATACAACTTCCAACTTTACAGTGGTGCAGTGGCAAAGACAATGGGTCAGAACTTCAGGTGGACTCAAGTTCAAATCAGAAGTGAGTTTGATTCCACTCTTTGCCATTCTCAAATTGTTTATTGAGGTAATGAAAAGGATAAATATAACTTCCAATCACATCATTTCAGAAGACACTGTGGTCCAGTGGCAAGAACAATGGGTTGAAATTGAAGTTGGACACAAGTTCAAATCTGGAGTGAGTTCAAGTCCACTCTTTGCAAATCTCAAATTGTTTATTGAGGTGATGAAAATGATAAATATAACTTCCAATCATCTCATTTCAGAAGTCACTGTGGTCCAGTGGCAAAGACAATGGGTCAGACAGACCTCAAGTTAGTGGATTTGACTGCCATGTGGGAGATGGGGTTCGAATCCCGCTCTCGTTTGACTAATCACTACACTAGTAGTTCAGTAAATGGGTAATCCTTTTTTCATTCAAATAAAGACTTAGTCATTTTTTTCAGCAAAACAATATTTCCGGTCAGCCTTCGGCTGACCGGAAGACAGTTGGGAGGGGGGGTTCCTGGTGGTGTTCGACAGTCGGCCTGCGGCCGACTGCCGACACCATACAGTCGTTGACTGGCGACACCGGGACGTGAACCCTCGACACCCACGTCGCAGGCAGGTGACTTACCCACTACACCACGAGGCGGCCTGCCTATACATGATTGGAAGTTATATTTATCCTTTTCATTACCTAAATAAACAGTTTGAGAATTGCAAAGAGTGGAATTGAACTCATTCCTGATTTGAACTTAAGTCGACCTGAAGTTCTGACCCATTGTCTTTGCCACTGGACCACAGTGACTTCTGAAATGATGTGATTGGAAGTTATATCTATCCTTTTCATTACCTCAATAAACAATTTGAGAATTGCAAAGAGTGGAATTGAACTCATTCCTGATTTGAACTTGAGTCCACCTGAAGTTCTGACCCATTGTCTTTGCCACTGGACCACAGTGACTTCTGATATGATGTGATTGGAAGTTATATCTATCCTTTTCATTACCTCAATAAACAATTTGAGAATTGCAAAGAGTGGAATTGAACTCATTCCTGATTTGAACTTGAGTCCACCTGAAGTTCTGACCCATTGTCTTTGCCACTGGACCACAGTGACTTCTGAAATGATGTGATTGGAAGTTATATCTATCCTTTTCATTACCTCAATAAACAATTTGAGAATTGCAAAGAGTGGAATTGAACTCATTCCTGATTTTAACTTGAGTCCACCTGAAGTTCTGACCCATTGTGTTTGCCACTGGACCACAGTGACTTCTGAAATGATGTGATTGGAAGTTATATCTGTCCTTTTCATTACCTCAATAAACAATTTGAGAATTGCAAAGAGTGGAATTGAACTCACTCCTGGTTTGATCTTGAGTCCACCAGAAGTTCTGACCGTTTGTCTTTGCAACTGGACCACAGTGACTTCTGAAATGAAGTGATTGGAAGTTATAGGAAGTTATATTTATCCTTTTCATTACCTCAATAAACAATTTGTGAATTGCAAAGAGTGGAATTGAACTCACTCCTGATTCCCACCTCAAGTTCTGAACCAATATTTTTGCCACGGGACCACAGCAATAACTAGGAGAAGAATCAGAAGTCAGATTTATTCTCCGACTTTCTTAGCCTTACTATACTATGTCGATTTTTTAAAGAAAAAAGCCTTACTATATACAGACGCTCCACTACTTACGAACATTCAACTTACTAACAACGGTACATACGAACATGTCTGCAAATTGCGTTTAAGCCCAAAAATGTACGCAAGTCCAATTTTGTATTTCGCGCCTTTTTCGGAGTAGTACTTCTTTCCGCCGCTAATACCGACGCCTGGCGCTGTGAGAGCTCAGCTCACCCAGCATCTACCTTCTTCTTCGTTGCAGTGCGGAAGTGCGTGAATGTATCTCCAGTGTGCAAAGAACCTTTTTCATTTGTATCATTAAATATCTCATGCATCCAATATTGAATATGCTTGCTAAAAAGCTAAAGGCTTCTATTGAGGGAGTTGCAAGGAAGAGGCAAGCCATTTCATTTGAAACGAGTGGCAATAATAACGAAGCTTGATGCGCGTGAGAGTGGTGAGCATTTCACGGGCATTGAATCGTTCGACCGTCAGTACCATTTATAAACAGAAAGATCGAGCAGCAGGACCCAAATATTGAACGTTGCACAAAGTTTGCAAATCAATTGAATGATGCCATACAGTGCTACCACATCATTTATGATGAAAAAAAGAAGAAAACTGTGCAATCGTCATTAGGTCGCTTCTTTTGGCCAGTTTCTAATACATAAATCTCTCTCTCTCTCTCTACAGTACTGTACATATTCTCTCCATTTTATTAAATGTTTTTTTTTTTCAGTACAAACCAATGCGTGTTACTTATACAAGCCTTAAACATACAAATGCACTTATATAAACCTTCAATATACTTATATCGGCCTTAAACATAAATTATAATACAAAATATAGCACTGAATCAACTTACAAACAAATTCAACTTATGAACAATCGCTCGGAACCAATTGCGTTCGTAAGTAGGGGAGCGTCTGTATCAAGTTTTCATCTGTTTAGCACCAAGATGCAGCTCTTCCTGTGTGCCCAGAACACTTGCACCCCTGAGGTTACAGGAGAGCAAACTGGGCCAGAACAAGGTAAAACTATTTGGGGAAAAAACACCTATCTATTGAATCTCCACTCTCTATATGATAACATTTCCTTTTTTGTTGCAGGCTTTCCCTGCATGACCAGAACACCCACACCCTTGAGGTTACAGGAGAGGAGACTGGGCCAGTTCAAGGTAAAACTAGTTCCAAAAATGAAACCACCTAAGGCTGTCTCTATAAATGATAACTTTTTCTTTGTGTTGTTGCATGCATCAGGCCTGCATCCAGACTCTGGTGTGTCTCCAAGGGATCTTCCTCGCAAGTTGTCCACCTGAAGATGTGGCATCTCTGCACTTTGGAGAATGGTGGCAGGTAAATATATTTGTTTATTGTAAAATATCCAAGTATTCATCCAGATAAAAACAATCTTGTGTAAGCCAATGTGATATTTGATGTATATCACCATGGTGAGATTTCATTGAAGGATAATTTTTGGTCAAACATTTTTAAAGATTAGAAACTTCATTTATTGGTGCATTTTTTTCTCTTAATAGTAATCCTGAGTGTATTTTGGCAAGATTGAATTCTAACTGTTTAATTTTATGTCTACAGCTGGAGAAAAGACTGGCTACAATAAACAGCACTTCAATGTGATGCCAACTTCAAGTGTTTTCCTGTTAATAAAAACTTTTATTTAGCATGTTACTTGCATTCTTTTTCTAGGTAAATGAATAAGACATGTATACAATTCATGAACATTTCTTTCTCCCACAAACAGTTAGGGCTTTTGAGATAAATTCGTTCAGGCTCTCCAGCATTCAAAAATGGAGCAGTACAATTGTCCTTTAGTAAATGGATGAAAAGTTCTTTCCCCTTGGGTGGAATTCTGGAAGGGAAAAAAAAGTCAATAGACCCATACACTGAGTCCTAATTAACTTAAATAAAAAAATCCTACTAAGTTATTTTCTATCAAAAATATACTTACCAGGAGAGTTTTCTTCCACTTCTCTCCTTTGCCCCACTGCAAAAGCCACACACAGGGGGTGGAATTCTGGAAGGGGAAAAAAAAGTCAATAGACCCATTCACTGAGTCCTAATTAAGTAAAATAAAAAAAATCCTACCAAGTTATTTTCTATCAAAAAGATACTTACCAGGAGAGCCTTCTTCCACTTCTCTCCTTTGCCTCACTGCAAAAGGCAAACAACATTAAAGCCACACAGAGGAGGGGTAAAAAAATGGAAATATCAGACATTCCCCTCTGAAGCACAGTAGCTTGATTGGCTCTTTCTTTTTGACCACTGCAGAGAGACTCAAAAATAAGATTCTGTAACAGGGATCTCCAACTTCAGTGCTCAAGGGCCTATCCAGTTTATTTTCCCATGTCCTCCAACACACCAAAATCAAATGATTGTGACCAAGCTCCTGGACAGCTTGCTGATGAGTTAATCATTTGATTCAGATGTGGTGGGAGATATGGAAAACATACTGGACAGGGACCCCCAAGGACCGGAGTTGGAAACCCCTGCTCTATAATGACAAGTACCAGTGAGGGGATGTTGGTGTGTCAAAGACTGCCATTCACCGTGTCACCCTTTCTTTAGCGTTGATTTGGTAAACTTGGGTGGACCCTGAAGGAGAGTAAGATACAAAATGAGTAGATTTAGTACACGACATGAAAATATGAAAGAAAATAACCTGTAACACTCCAGTCTTCTAGTTGATTGTTTCAGCTGTCACCTCTTCCACCATCTGTATGGCTTTAAACATCTACAAAACACCAGTGTGATTATGTAATTGCTTAATTAACCATTTTGATGCACAAATGACCCACATTCATTTCCCATGTTATTTCATCCTGGATGTTTTTCAGTCAATCACTTTAAATCCATTAATTTTTAAATAAATATCCTAAAGTCATCATAGCTTCCGTTTTTCTCTTCTTACACTGAGGAAAAAAATGGTTATTTTACCATAGGTTTAAACTTTTGGAAAATAATGGTTATTTTACCATATATTTAAACTTTTGGAAAAGAATGGTTATTTTACCATAGATTTAAACTTGAGGGAAATAATGGTTATTTTACCATAGATTTAAACTTGAGGGGAAAAATGGTTATTTTACCATAGATCAGGGGTCGGGAACCTTTTTGACAGAGAGAGCCATAAACATTTCATATTTTGTAATGTTATTTCTTGAGAGCCATTTTCAGAATTGAAAGGTAAAAATACATGAAAATGTGATGTTTTTTTGTTATTTCACCACTTTTAAAGTACAAAAAGTCTCTGAATTCTTGACAACATTGTTATGCTGTTGCTAATAAATCAGTATCAATGATATTATCAAACAAAATTATGATTAAAGTGGTGGTAGAGGTAGTGCCAACATGACATGACATTCCTATTAGTGCATTCAGGATTCAGCTATCTCACCAGTGATTTCCATATTTTATATCACAGGTTAGTGGAGAGCCATATGCACCCATGGAAAGAGCCACATATGGCTCCCGAGCCACAGGTTCCCTACCCCTGCCATAGATTTAAACTTGAGGGAAAAAATAGTTATTTTACCATAGGTTTAAACTTGAGGGAAAAATGGTGTCACAGTCTGTCAAAACCACATTTAAAAATAAAAAGGTCCAAGGCCAGGGTAAAGGTATATTCATTCTACAAGTGTATCATTTATTCCTTACACCTCCACTGATGGCACTTGTAAATTAACCACACGGGTGTCTTGCTAATAAAAATCAACACCAAACCAGTTAGTGTTTTCATTCAAAATTCAATGTATCATATTAGACAAGAACCTAATCGAGCAAAGCCTTAAATACTGAACGCTGATATTTAATGATTAAACGGACAGAGAAAATAGAAACTAGTATTTAAAAAAAAGACTCACTTTGCTGATAAACAGCTCGTTATGGCGTCGAAAAGCTGCTCCTTTTTGGCCGTTTTAGGCACATTCTTGATGTTTCCCCACAATATGTATTCGTTGAGGAACTGAAACACACAATGGAATGATTTCTTATTAAACATAAAGAGCTAGAGGTAACGCAATGTAGCCAATTTGTTTGCAAACATTTTTCTGTTTCCAACCACATGGCTACATCACGCTAACGAGGCATGCTACCGTCAAAAAGCACTCTTAAAATGAGAACTGGGGCTTCGAAATCCCCAAATGACAACGTACCGATTGCACTGCATTGTCATGTAAGAGCTTTATCAGGTCTTTCTTCGGTAAATAGTCACTTCTGAGTTGCTGCGGAGTCCACTGCTGTACTGGCTACTGGCTCATCCGCCATTTTGAAAAATGGGCGTTTGAACTGAGACCTCGGTCATGCGTATTAAAAACAGACAGAAAAAAATACATTGTTTTCATATTAACGTGTACTATTAGACTAATCCTCGTCATTATTAAAAAAATGTTTCTGTTTTGGACAATTTTAACGGTTATTGATATGTGTGAGCCGGGAATGTTGTTTATTTTTGAATACTCTGATGAGATTGTATCATTTAATAGGTGTGTAAAAATCATTGAAACTTGGCCATTAAGGGTCATTATTATGGTGGTCTTTGTGGAGATTAGTTTAATATTGATGTTAAACAGATGCCCTCTGAAGGAAAAAAACTATGACAGACCAGTTCAAATGGAAATGAGAAACTTGTCTTTACCTCAGTTTTGTGTGAACTTGTCTCATCTTATCTCATTTTCTGAACCACTTTATCCTCATTAGGGTCGCAAGGGATGCTGGAGCCTTTCCCAGCTGACTCAGGACCCGGGGCGGGGGACACCCTGAATCGGTGGCCAGCCGACCCCAGGGCACAAGGAGACGGGCAACCATGCACACTCAAACCCATACCTAGGGGCAATTTAGAGTGTCCAATCAGCCTACCTTGCATGTCTTTGGAATGTGGGAGGAAACCCACATAGGGAACATGCAACATGCAAACTCCACACAGATGGACATGACCTGGATTTGAACCCAGGACCCCAGAGCTGTGAGACCGACGCACTAACCACTCGCATCACCGGGCCACTCATGTGACCTTGTATTCATTAGAATTGGTCATTTGTTTTCCCAGAATGGACATTAAGGCAAGATGATTTCAAAGACTGATTTCAAAGCACAGCTATTTAACTGTCATCTTTCTCCTGCTTATTTATAGCAAGACGATGACAGACAAAATAATTTACCAGTAAATTGTTAGTGAATAATTTGAATAGATATTTGACATTGCCAGTCAATCACTGTAGATACTTAAAAGAGCCTTAAAATTCCTTTGGACTGTTTAATAAAAGGAGTGATGTAGTCAATTTGAGGAGTGATGATTAAACCTTCCGTTGTGGGGGAATATGACTTCACATTAGGCTTTCCATCAAAAATTAAAACCCCACTGATTTTAATGTGCGCCCCACAGTTCTGAGATTGAGGGTTCAATCCTCGTTGCACTGGGTTCTGACTTTCTTGCTTTCCTCCGGGTACTCTGGTTTCCTCTCAGATCCCAGAAAACATTTATGGTAGGCTGGATAGTCACTCTAAATATCCCTTAGGTATGAGAGTGAGCGTAAATGATTGCTCATCTCATTTTGCCCTGGGACTGGGTGGCATCTAGTCCAGTGTGTCCCCCGCCTGTTGTCTGCAGTTGGCAGGGATAGGCTCCAGCACCCCTGAACACTCTAAATTCTTCTGCTGGAGCCTATCACAGCTGACTTCGGGCCAGAGGCTGGGGACACCCTGAATCGGTGGCCAGCCGATCGATTGCAGGGCACAAGGAGAAGGACAGCCATTAACACTCAGACCCATACCTAAGGGCAATTTAGAGTGTTTGCATGTATTTGCAATGTGGGAGGACACCGAATTACTCGGAGGAAACCCACGCAGGCCCGGGGAGAACATGCAAACTCCACACAGAAGGACGTGACCTGGATTTGAAACCAGGACCCCAGAGATGTGAAGCCGATGCGCTAACCACTCACTCCACCAGGCCGCCATATTAGGCATGTATGTTTTTATTAAATTCCTCTCTTTGCTTCTTTTACCTCTTTCAGGTTGGCTTAAACAACAGTTTTCAGTTTATCCATATATTTTGCTCATTAGGATTGCTAGTATGTGTCTTCAATGATGCAATCACCTGAAGCTTGAATAAATGTGAAGATGACACTGAATCATTTCAATGGATGGCAAAGTTTGCTTGCTGTGCCAGAGGGGGCAGTTTTGGCAAATGTGTCTGTAACTCCCGACTATTCTGCTGCCAACATAATGGAGTAATGACTTTTGCTTAAGTAACAATGGCAACAGGCATGGTTATAATTGTGCTTCTCAGAGAAAGAGAGAGTGTTTTTATTTTTCTGCCTTTTACTATTCATTGCTGGCATAAATTGCTTACACAAACAAATATATATAATATCCATTTATTTTTGCACAATCATTACACCATTTTGCTGTATAAACCAAGTAGTGGCTGAGCACTTAGGGTAGAGTGCTATGAGCTGGAAACAACTATAGACACTGGGTTCATTGGAAAATGGAGTGTGGCCCATATTAACTTCCAATTTGTCAGGCCGTAGGACTGAATCATGGCAAAGCTCTCTGTACGCATTATTAAGAGCTCTGCTGCCTCTGTGTATTGAGTCAGTCATGGATTGAAACCTTGTTCTGAAACCACCTGGAGTGCAACCTTTTGTGTTATCCAAAAAGCACATATTGACTGCTCTTTCTGAATGTCGACTTCATCACTTAGAGCTCATTTACTTCCATAGTAACCAGTAACCATTACATCGGCATTCTCTAAAATTAATCATTAGCTGAAGTTCATTTAATCAAATGTATAAATATTTTTCTCGTTTCAATTAAATATATAAATAATTTTAATATTGGGGTGGCCCGGTGGTGCGAGTGGTTAGCGTGTTGGCCTCACAGATCTGGAGTCCTGGGTTCAAATCCAGTTCACATCCACCTGTGTGGAGTCAGCTGGGATAGGCCAACACCCCCCGCGCCCCTAATTAGGATAAAGCGCTTCAGAAAATGAGATGACATGAGATAATTTTAATATTATCCGTAAATCACTCTCTCTAACTCGCTCACCCAGTTGCTAAATTATTTAACAACAATACAGTCATACCTCTACTTACGAATCCCTCAAGGTACGGAATTTGAAGGTTACAATTTTTTTATATGCAAATAAGTAACTCGAGATACGAAAAAGATCCAAGTTACGAAATCCCCCAAAAAGTACATGCATTTCCTTATCCGTTATTTTATTTTGAAAATATTGTCGCGAATGCATTGATTCTCACTTTAGAACATTGCTACCCTCTATTGGGCTCTCATTTCATCGCTCTCATTATATCTCATACAATGACAACATACCTGTCAACCTCTGCCGATAACTGCCCTTATTAATGATTATGATTCCCCTTACAAACCCCAAAAAAACCTTACAAACACCATACGACTCGTACGGTGTTTGTAAGGTTTTGTACGAGTCGTACGGTGTTTGTAAGGTTTTTTGGGGGTTTGTAAGGGGAATCATAATCATTTATAAGGGCAGTTATCGGCAGAGGTTGACAGGTATGTGACAATGAAAGCATTCAATTTAACTCAATTGGCTGTATCACAACAACCACTATCCATGTTTCAAGATTCTCTCTTACATTCCTGTCCACCTTGACTAAATGCTCCCCTTATTAATAATTGTAATTTCCCTTATTAAAAACCGTACAAATACAACGAAGCACATATTTTCACACACACACACACACACACACACACACACACACACACACACACACACACACACACACACACACACACACATAGGGCACAGGTATACGTCTAAAATGTAGTACAGAGTGGATGGCTTTCGGCCCTGGTGGAACAGGCTCTCGACGCCATCTGGCGGACAAACACGGGCATTACGTCTCGCATTATGACGGCCACGGAGGGAACTATTTCAGCGATGCAGGGCACATTTTCATATTCTTTATTTATTTTAAGACATAAAAAATGGTTTCCTTATAATTTGCTCTAATTTTTGTGTTTCCTCACATCTTTCATAATAAATTGGGACACTGACAAATTGGGAGACTGACAGTGTTCAGTTGGTAGTTGTGTGAGGCCTGTGAAACGAATAAGAGAATTTACATATAAAGTACACCTCTACTTATGAAATGTTTGAATTACGAAAAAAGTTCTGGAACCTATTAATTTCATAAGTAGAGGTACGACTGCATTCTCTAGTTACATTGTGCGCCCCAACTTTTTTAATTTGGGGTCCTAAAATTGCAGGTTAGGATATGTTATTCTCTGAGGGAAAAAAGAAAAAGTTAGTCTGGAGCCCTTTGGTCAGAGCAGTGACATATAATTCAAGACAGTGTTCAATAAGGAAGCCTATGAGGCTATATCCTCTCTGAATGCTCTCCTGGGAGGCTTGGACTGTCAGCATTATTGAAAAAGAGCAAGCGATTAAGTAGCATGGATGAGTAATGTTGGGGGGGAAAAGTGTTAAAAGGTTACTATGCCGTTAATGTGTGAATGTTTCTTAAATTACAAACCATTGATCCATGAAGATGTGGGATTTTACGGTCTCTATTCTTCTTCTCCGGCTTCCATGGGGATTTGAACTCTCATCGTCTAACATTTTGGAATTTGTGTCACACTAATCGTTAAACATACATACACACACACACACACAGATATAGATATATATGATTGTTCCTTATGTTTTAGGTACCCTGTTAGAAAAATACCCCCCAAAAAACCTGACACCTCAAGGAGCAAAAATAGAGGGTCAATTCTTTCTGTGCTCCTCTGTCCATTGCTGTGAAGGATTGCAGGGAATTAAGAGGGATTTGTCTCTCAGTTTGGGGCCCATGATACTTACTGAGTTGCTTAGGGCAGTGATGGAAGGGACTGGAATCTACACCCCATGGCGAGAGAGTGACACAATGCAAGAAAAACACTGCAGTGGTAAATAATGGAGTACCTACAAAAAATAAAATGATTAAATAGTTTTCAGGCTTAACAAAAACGTGGCATAAATGGTCATTTGAAGACAATGCAAGGAGAAAGCATGGATGATCGCAATTGATGAACTATAAATAAAATGCGTAGATAAGGTGATTGCCTCTTTGTTAATTTCGACCAGAAGCATTTATCATAATTTAATTTCATCACATTTTCATCTGCTGCTTCTAGCTTTTTTCACAAAGTGTAGGATCTGCAGGAAGTCTTATTCAAATATTTTCTTGTGAATAATGCTTTTGTGTATGGTTGAACTACTCAGGAAACATTGCACAAAGAGATGCTGTAGGGGAGAAAAAAGTGGGAGAATCTTTTTGATATAACACGGGACGATATACATGGAGCAGGTCCTGAGACAAACCCTTGCAGTGAACAATTGTGGGTGTGGGGCTAAGTCGCCAGTGTATATACCAGCAAACTTGTTAAAGTTGAAGGTCACATGGACTCATGAAACACTGGATCTGATGTTAGTCTGTTCATTGTGCCAATACATGACGGGTTGTTTGGTCGCCGGTCTTTTGGTCGGCGTCTTTTGGTCGCCGGACTTTTGGTAGCGGTCTTTTGGTCGCCCGGACCCAAACAACGGTTGACCAAAAGACCGGCGACCAAAAGACCGGCAATAAAACAAGGTAAAACAACATGGTCTACGCATCAATAAAAGCCAACAATGGCCCTGAGCAGTTTCACTGAGCGGACGTGTGAGTGTATAAGAGTTTGTATGTACATGAGTTGTCCCCTTAGGAAGGGACGTCAGTCAGGGTCTTAACAAGTTCTCCAACAAAAGACAATAAAAGTACGGGAAATTTGGAGCTTTTCTTTAGCCTAATAATTAATAGGGCATTAAGTATGACTAAATAATAATTTGCAGTTTGTATTTAGGGAATTTGAGCAACGATTTAAATGGTAATTATCAATAACCTTCCGGGCGACCAAACGACCGAGTACCGTGCCAATAGATGGTATTTGCATGATGTTAGCATTGATGTGAGAGTAGCTTGGGAGGTATGTCTCCATTGTCACATCATCAGTAGTGTTTTGTTTGGCCGTTTCAACCCTTTGTCAAGCAGGCATAGCATTTCATTGCTTAGCACCGCCTTCTGTTGTATCAATTAGTGCTTGAAGGGAATTTCAGACTATGAAAATTACTCTAAATATCACAAAGTGTACATAAAAGCACTATATACATTATCTCCATTTAAAAGGTCATTTTAATTGCCATGAAAGCAGTCAAAAATCTCACGTTCCGTCATCGTCAGCCTCAAGAGTAAGTCTGTGCTGCTCAAGTATTTCTGACCCCCGCTGGGTAGGAGATTGCCTCAAAACCAGGGTATAGCCTTTTGGCAGTCGGCTTGACACTTGTGCGGCAGAGAAGCCCTACGCTGTCAGAGAGTGTAAATGGAAGCATAGATGCCCCAACACTACCAATTGTGTAGTGTTACCTTCTGCTTCTACTTTGAAAATATGTTTACAAATAAATAAATAAAACAGTGGCCTGGTGGTTTCTGGGTTCAAATCCAGGACATGTCCACCTGTGTGGAGTTTGCATGTTCTCCCCGGGCCTGCGTGGGTTTCCTCCAGGTACTCTGGTTTCCTCCCACATTCCAAAAACATGTAAGGTAGGCTGATTGGACACTCTAAATTGCCTCTAGGTATGATGTGAGTGTATATGGTTGTCCGTCTCCTTGTGCCCTGCGATCAGCAGGCCACCGATTCAGGGTGTCGCCCCGCCTCTGGCCCGGAGTAAGCTGGGATAGGCTCCTAATGATCCTAATGAGGAGAGAGAGAAATAAAACAGTATATATTTTAACCCTCTGAAGAAGGCAGAAGTACAACGCTGAAACCTGTCAGGTGACTAAAAGCTTAAAAAAAACACTATTGTCTGTTATAAACAAACTAGTCAAAACATAGATAACAAGAAGACAAAATGAACTTTGTACAAGTATATACTTTTAGTTCTTAATATTTGCTTTCATTGGCATACCAATTAATTAACATTTTTGTGTGAGTATTATGGATGGCTCCCTTTCATAATGGAATCAAACACTCAGTTTCAAGCTTCTGCACAAGCTCTCCAAAATTCAACATAGATGTCAGGAATTTTCACAGCAAGCCCCATCTCGCCAGGGTTAATTGACTCTTAGAATCCATTTCTACTGGTACATCTGTGTTGCCAAAACCATATCAATATCTCTTCATTATCCCAGCAAACAAAACCGTCCAACCATAACAGGCCACATAATAATTTGTGTACCAACATTGCATAAGAACTCCATCTCAACTACAGTGTACACTGAGGTGTCATCAGTCTCCAGGGGCTACTCTCCATCTGCTCACAAAGATAACACACTCAATTTCATTTGTGCTCCAAGCTGAGCCACACTCCTTTTCTGTTCTGCCTGTGTTTGAGGTACAAGCAAAAAGACAAGAAAAGCATGTTGGAAATAAAATCCCAAAGGGTACTGAAGTCTACTCACTCACTCACCAAATAATGAACTAGCGGTACTTGAAATATATATATCTGTAAAATGTACAGAACCAAAAGTTTGCTCAGCTCTTAAAACCAGAAAACATAAGATGATAAATGTAACCAAGTTAAAGTTGACCTAATGTGGGAAACAGGGAGTTGTACTATTGCTTGAGCTTTTATGGAAGTGTACAATATTATCACAGACGCATGAAGACATGGCGGATGAGTGGTTAGTGCGCGACCTCACAGTTCTGGGGTCGAGGGTTCAATCCCAGGTCGGTCCGCACTGTGTGGAGTTCACATGTTCTCTGCAGGCTTGGGTGGATTTTCTTTGGGCACTCTGGTTTCCTTCCACATACCAAAAACAAGGCGAGTAGGGTGATTGAACACTCTAAATTGCCCCTCGGTATGAGTGCAAATATGAATGTTTGTCTGTCTCCATGTGCCCTGCGATTAGCTGGGCACCGATTCTGGCTGTGCCCCACCTGGTGCCTGTAAGTTAGCTGTGATCGGCTCCAACTAGCAAAACAATTCTGACCTGCTGTTAAAAATCCTCTAAGATATTGATATTTAACTCATTTCTAAAGGTTCTCCAGGCACTCCCATTTTCATCTCATCTCATTTTCTGAACCGCTTTATCTTCATTAGGGTTGCGGGGGTTGCTGGAGCCTATCCCAGCTGGCAGAGGCGGGGGACACCCTGAATCGGTAGCCAGCCGATCGCATGGCACAAGGAGATGGACAACCATACACACACACTCACACCCATACCTAGGGGCAATTTAGAGTGTCCAATCAGCCTACCATGCATCTCTTTGGAAGGTGGAAGGAAACCGGAGTACCCAGAGAAAACCCACGCAGGCCCGGGGAGAACATGCAAACTCCACACAGGTGGACGTGACCTGGATTTGAACCCAGGACCCCAGAGCCTTAAGGCCGACGCGCTAAACACTCGCTCCACCACTCAGGCACCCCATGTATACTAATTGTCTTTTTTCATTTTGTTCAATTTTGCAGGCTTTTACACAACCTTTGTATTAAGTTGTCTTATATGACAACAGGAAGAAACATTTTTAGGTGCCCCTGTAGGTTTTCAGACCCATTTTCCAGATCATCCGTTATAAGTGCCTGTGTGTGTAGTGAGGTAGTTTTTTCCCCATTTCTAAAGACTATTGTCCTCCATCAAGCACAGCAGGATGTTATCAGCTGCAGCCAGGCCCTCCCACAAATCTGTGTGTTTGAAAGAGAGAGAGGGAGAGAAGAGTGACAGAAAGTGAGAGAGACAGAGAGAAATAGAGTGAGGGAGAGTGAGAGAGAGAGAGCACGAAGGTCTACTTCATTCAGTGAATATGACTGGCCCAGATACCACAACTCTCAATGGTTATTATCATGAAAGTGCGAGACTTAAGTGAAGAACTCCAGAGATCTTGTGCAGTTATTAAAAACCTTTGAAAAGCCTGATCTGGTGGCCTGACACTGACACAGATGTGAAGGCAAGAACATCCAAAATGTGTCTCTTCCTCTGCAGGGGGAGGTAAATATAACACACTATTACAAGAACATGTTCATTTACTTCCATAGTAACCAGTACCCATTATATCAGCATTCTCTAAAATTACAGATTACCCGAAGTTCATTTAATCAAATGTATAAATGTTTTCCTAATTTCAATTAAACATATACATAATCTTAATAGTACCCTTATGTGCTCATGTTGCATTCAATTAGAATAATGTACAATTGGCACAGTCATTACACTAATGTTAATGGACACTAATGACGTGAGCCTTGAAACTGTCCATTATCATGCCATTAGATTTACTGAACTTCACATTTTTGTAGCACTTACACACATCACCTAAGCATCTTTCTTGTTGTGTTCACATTCAAATTCCCATAAACCTATATGCGATGTCAAGTACAACAGAATCCAAAACACGGCACACATTTCAAGCAGCAGAAATACCATAAATAAGCAAATAAAATATTGATGAAACACTGAAGGAAAAGAGGAAATAACTTCTTCTTTTTTAAACGATCGACTGGTGGAGTGGTCTCCTTGCCTAGGGCAAATTCTTACTCAGGCATGCCCCTGCTGGTGCCTATCCCAACTGGCATTGGGCTAAAAACAGATTACAAGCTTTAGCATTCATGTCTGGGGGCACATAATGTAAAAAGGCAATACTTGTATTCACGCCATCAATAACTAAGATGGAAGTCAAATTAAGCTACATGCAATAGTATTGCTGCACCAGTGATTGAATATTTTAAATCAGCTGTCTAAAATTGATACGGATATTTAAAAATTCCACAGCGCTCATTTTAGAAAAAAAACTATGTTTCAATGAGTATTTAATGTTACGTGAATTACAAGCTTGTGGCAGAAACTGGCAAAGCATTTTGGGATGCAGTTGACGACAGATTGTTATCAACATCCAGCCAGCGAGACGTAGGACGGTTGACTAACCCAACAGCATGAGGGATAAATGACACAAGTTTTAGAAAGTGGCAGACAACGTTTAGATGCATCATTGTAGCATCATATAGTCAAACACAGTTTGGGACAGGCAGAAAAGATATTATGCACTCAGAAATTTGAAGGACCACATAGCCTCTTGTGAGACACACATGGTGACCTTTGGCGGAATTTTTTCTTTCCATTATTACTTTAGCCATTGACTCACCAATGGGACGTTCAGACCGTGTGCTGTCACAATCGGTTGTGTGCTCATCCAAATCTTCACAGCCAGTAAGTGAAGATGTACACTCATGTAATGACGGGGTTGCAGGCTCTAGCCTGTCATGTCTAATGAATCTGTCAGGTTCTCACAAGATGCCTACGTATTGATCATCAAAACCTGACCCATTTTGCTCCAGGTCTTACAGCATAAAGAACAACTGGAACATTGTGGGGATTAGGGTTGGTGGGATGTCTCATTCGCTGTTATTCAAGATTAATATTCTCAAGATTAATAATTTTCTGTGTTTTTTGGAAGAGGCTATGATTTAAGCCTCTTTAAATAGAATACATGAACATTGATTTGTCTGCGGGGTGGCGAGTGGTTAGCGCGTCGGCCTCACAGTTCTGAGATCGAGGGTTCAATCCCAGGTTTGGGCGTCCTATGTGCATTTTGCATGTTTTCTCCTTGCTTGGGTGGGTTTTTCTACGGGAACTCCGGTTTTCGTCCACATCACAAAACCTGCAGGGTAGGCTGTTTGAACACTCCAAATGCTCCCACGTATGAGAGAGTGTGAATGGCTGTCCTTTGTCTCCTTGTGCCATGCAATTGGTTGGCCACCGATTCAGGCTGACACCCACCTGGTGCCCGAAGTCAGCTGGGATAGGCTCCAGTACCCCCTGCAACCCTTGTGAGGATAAGCATTACATAAAATAAATGATTTGACTACAATGTCTCATCTCATTTCTCTCATTTTCTGAACCGCTTTATCCTCATTAGGGTTGCAGGGGGTGCTGGAGCCTATCCCAGCTGATTCCGGGCCAGAGGCGCGGGACACCCTGAATTGGTGGCTAGCCGATCACAGTGACTACAATGTTGCAACTTTAAAATGATAATTTTTAAAACACTTTCTATCTTACACTTGAGAAAACATTACACATTGATCAATGCCAGGTCAAATGCCAGCAATTAGGCGGAGTCTCGGATAACATTTAATTCCCAGCAAACAGAAGGCTCTCTTCTAAACTGATCACGGAGCTGTACACCAATTCCCAACAGTACTTTGCATTTTTGTACTTTTGCTAATCTTCAGTTAAAAAGTCAAAATGGATAAATAGTTTAGACTCTTATTGAAAATTATCCACACACCAGCACTGGGGAGAAAAAATAAAGAAAGAGGGGGGAAAAAAAAAACGATAAACACTTAACTTCTGCCTCAGGGGTTGAATATTTTGGCTGATCGCTAAGAGGTGCCAGAGATGCTCCGGGCTAGGAAGGAATAACAGTAACCATGAATCTTATGTAAAGCACGGTAGATTGACTATGTATGGCAGGGGTGTTCCACCCCGGTCGTCGAGGGCCCCTATCCAGTCTGTTTTCCATGTCTCCCTGCGCCAACAAACCTGAATCAAATAATCAGGATGGTTAACAAGCTTCTGGACAGCTTGATGATGAGTTGATCATTTGATTCAGATGTGGCAGAGGTGGGAGATATGGAAAACAGACAGGATGGGGCCCCTCAAGGACAATAGTTTGGCACCCCTGGTGTATGGTGACAATAGTCTTTACTGTTTCCAATGTGATGCCCATATGTATTTTTAAGGACTTGATAGTAAGCATTAGACACAGACAAATATTGTCTGCTGAAGTCTCCTGATATTGAAGGTCTTTAGGAATTAAGTCACGTCGAGTACTTTTTGTGACCAGCACTCGTGTCCCACAGCTGCGCAGCCTCAATTCAGATCTGTTTACCTAATTAATAAATGTTACCTCTTAATAAGTTGTGACAGAGAATTAATGGTGTTGGCCAGGCCTTGTGTGTGAAGGTCGTGGTGGCTTCTGATTGATGGTTTATTTATTTATTTTTCTGGATGAGGCAATTTAGCCAGACACAGCATCCTAAAAAATCCAGATGTCTGCCTTGATAAACACTTAATAGCATGCATTTTAAAGATATAATTTATACAGACAAGCCAGATGTCTTTTTGTTCCAGAATTTTCATTTGATTTACTGAAAACCAAACATTTCAGGTCACTATTAATCCACCTTGTCTGACTTCTTCAGAGAAACCAGACTTCCTTCTACATATCAACTTCATCTAGCTCTTTCGGTGGCATCTTAAGGGGGTCACAGGTCAGCCAACAGACAACACCACCTGCGTGTCCTGGGTCTATCTTGGGCCTCATCCCAGGAGGATGTGTCAGGAATACCTCAGCATCTCTAAGGTTGACCTCTACATCCTGTCACGGACACTCATTTTGGCTGCTTGTATACAGGATTTTGTTCTTTTCATCAAAACCAATCCCCCCTAGCTACATGCAATAGTAAGAAGGTTGACTGACCAGTAAACGGAGAGCATCACTTTTCGGCTCAACTGCTTTAACACGACAGACTGATAGAGACCCTGCATCCAGTGCAGTGCAGAATCACACCAATGCAAGTCCATCTTTTAATGTCCTTACTCACGATAATGACCCACAGATAATTAAATTCCTTTATTTGGGAGAGAAACTCACCAAGAAATGCTAACCCACTTTTTTTGAGGATCATTGTTTCTGATTAGGAAATCCAGCTGCTAATCCCAACCGGTTTACACTTCTCACTCCACTGAGAGTTTAAGATCACTGCTTGATGAAGTTAACAAACCACATTATCTGCAAACATAGAGATGCAATACTAAGGTTGCTAAGGCAGACCCCCTCAGCACCTCGGCGGAGCCTGGATATTCTGTCCAAAATGGTTATGAATGGAATCAGTTAGAAATGTAGCCTAGGCAGAGTACAAATCTTATAAACCAAACTCTGTCATCAGTCAGGAACTGACTGCACTGCCCCTGTCAGAAGTCTTTGTACTCATTCTACCAGAGCACCCACAACAGTGCTTCCAGAGTGACACCGTTCACACATGCAGACTGCTTGTGACAACTCCCATGACCCCTCACGGACCCTAGTGAGAGTGTAGAGCTGTGTACTGTTCAACTACCACTAAGAAAACCACTCTGCCCCATTTGAAAGAAAGGAGAGAACCACTCGATAAGTGATCTTTCTCTTCTGAGGGGTCCCAACACAAAAAAAGTGCAACACTACTGTATTTTTTCTCCTAAATGATTAGAATTATTAGAATCATGTGCTCAATTTAACACAACTTTGGGATAATCATAAATCCCATATCTATATTTTACTTTATAACACTTTTTAATATATAATGCCACCAAGCTGATCGCTTAAAATTGATTCAAATGATTTTGTTAGATTTGGGTAAAATATATTATAAATATATAATATTGTGGCGCCAAATTGCATTTGGATTGGATTGGATCGGATAACTTTATTCATCCCGTATTTGGGAAATTTCATTGTGACATGGTCCTCAATATTAGGAAGAGATGCATAAGAAGAAGAGATGATGCTGAAGTCGGTTAAGTAAGTTTCTAAACTAATCTTAGCTATTTGATGAGTAGGCCTAGTCAAAGCATAGGCTGAGGTGAGGGATATGTCAAGCCGGAGCTCAAAACAGTCGGTTGGTCTATGATTTGGAAATCTGAGAGCTTTTGTCTGCAGCTTAGCTTAAAGTCACGGTGAGTGTAGCCGAGGCTTGAAGCAGAAGGGTTGGCCACACACCGGCGCATGAATTTAAAAGCACATAGTTTAGCCGGAGGCTCAGCAGACAATTGGATGGACTCGAGTTTCAAATTTGATGATTTGCATATCCACTTGCCCTTGACAGGGAGGGCTTCACAGTCGACATGACTCTGGAAGCAATGACTCGACATGTTAATTTGACGTGCAAAACTTGATGCAGACAATGTGTAGAATGTGGCAATTCCCACCTGGCGCATTGCAGATCCTCAAAGATTGATGCCGTAAAGAACTATTACCTCTTTGGCTGCCATTGACAGCAATAAATGTGCAATCCATTTCAACTCTCCATTGCCGTGAATGGTTGTTTGCGGTGTGGACTTTTAATAAGCTGGGTAAGCAGTGAATGAGTTTCAAAATAAAAATATAAAAAGTGTCCATAAATGTCAAGTCTGAAAAATAGTAGGCAGCTTGAAATCAGAAACAAAGCTGAAGAAGTCAACTAAGTCACACTTTGCTAGTCCAAAAGTTGGGAGAGCTCTGTGGATAAAAATGAATTTCGCAGTCTTTAAGAGCGTTAAATAACTGATACATTCACACCAAGATGATCTAAATGCACGTGGGCTTTGCTGTTAGCGCCGACATGCATGACAAGATGATTGATGGTATGTGGGAGAATATGTATTAGGCTTGAAAGTACATTGTGAGTTTTTCATCTATTGTACCTGGTGAGGTGAGAAAGCAAATGTGGATGATGGAAACACTTGGTTGGGTGGTAGTGGGCCCATGGTTTACCATGTTCGTAATCCTAACCTTAACTACACCTCTATCCCCCTGGATGTGGTCTATAGCCAACCCTATTCATAACCCTCAATGATGCATCCAGTGAAATCTTGTGAAACCAAATTAGTTAGTCAACAATTTTAAGGCCAAGAATTAAGCGGAAATAAGGAAGGTTGAAAATCTGGGAGATATTTAGGAATATGTTTATCGAACAATCCATGTGCGTTATTGTTGTGACATGTTTTTGAAGTGTGTTCCTCAGAGCATTGGCCTCACGCCCCCATTTACTGGCGCGCCCCCGTCTTGGAAGCTGTAGACAGATAAAATTGGCCAAATGTGCTGTAACGTTGCCTGACATTTCAACATGCTTTCATCCTGGTTTTTGTGTGAACCTAGAGATTAGGTCTCCTCTTGGGGACACTGTTGAGGCTAGCGAGATAAACAGGAAGGAAGAACAGATGGTTGTATTCTTTTTATGATACCGGCACTCCTGGAATACAAAGGGTCAGGCCCTCACAAGAAATACATCCCTTAATGATTGACACTACAAAAGCTGTGTGCTTGGAAGAGAAACATTGTCGTAAAACAATAGAGACAAGCCACCAATCCCTTTAAAAAGCACATACAACCGAGACAGGGTTTTGCGGACCCTTTTTGTAGCCTAGCTGTGGATGAGTTGATACAATGTTTGCTACCCAATATGTTTGTCTTGTTCAATTTAATAGCATGTGTCAAGCATTCCTCCTTTTCAGAATATCATCACGGAGTCTACAGAGCCCACTCCAAGTTAGGAAGATCCAGGTATTGGCATTTTCTTTCCATCTTTGTTCGCTGGCTGGTTATGGCGGCATCCTTAACAATTCAAAACTAAGCTAACTCTGCAGCTATCTGTCTCGCCCTGATGTAAATTGGCAAATTCCATGAGTTTGTTGGAATGATAGAGAGGAAGACCAAAAACCAAGTTATAACAGGTAATTCAAACACTGCTAAAATTTGCTTAATGGCCTGACTGTTAATTTAATGAACTCAATATAATGCTCATTGGCTGGTGACTAATCATTCCAATAAAATTCAGACACTTCTGTGTGACTACACACATCAAAATTTGGAGATGATACTTTTCCACTCTCATTTGAATCCCAAGGCAAATAGTTGAGAGAACTAAAGAGAAAGCCTGAAGGACTGCGAAATGCTTGTGTCCAGAGAAAGACACAAAATAGGGAAGGGAATTTACTCACCAGAGTAAAGAGCCTGAGGTTGAGTTAAGACATCGAATTGATCGCAACTGGACGTTTCTTGTTGCGTTTAGATGCGTTAGATGCCTCTCAACAGATTAGGCTTTGGCACTTCAGTTCATGCAACAAGGCTAGTTGGGGCTGCAATTTCCTCACTCTACTACCTGTCTTTCTTTCCTGGGTCTGGGTTCTGGAGTTTCAGCTCAGCTCAACTAGTTACTGTATTTTCAGACCTTTCGGGCGCACCTAAAAGTCTAAAATTTTTCCCAAAGTAATGGCTGCGAACCACACTGTCGACAAGAAATGAGAGGGGAAAACAATGAAATTTGCGGAATGACAATTGATCTCCAACCCCAATTTTAACTTAGCTATTCCGTTTTATTGAATTTGAATATATTCCAATATATAATGCAATACCGTTCATAAATTTACAGGCCTATAATTTACCCTAGCCTGTCGGTTGACTATTTAGCTTCTGTTAGAAACAATTTAACGGATTCACAAACACACAAAGGTATATTAAAAGAATTGTTATTGATATTTTAGGTTTTTTTAAACAAACACAAAAAGTACCTGTATTCAAATGATCTAGCATATATATTTACAAGTATTAACAAGGAAACAGCAATGTCCAGTGCGTTACATATAATGTACACACCCACAACCAGAAATACTTCGACAACGCTCCAACGTGACACTGGGTTAAATAAACACTAAATTGTTCTGCTCTGCCTGCCCTTTAGTCAATAGAAGCGATGGGGCAGCCTTGTCACTAGCTCAGCTGCACTTTTTAATTATACCCCAATTGATCGCGCCTAACGTCGATAAGGCATTTAAGCTGCCTAATCCTTGTTGCGTCAACATGAACAATGTGCACCTTCTGGGGCGAGACACTATTGGTTGCCTCTTATATATTTAACTAGCTTCCCTTTTTAAGAAATGCTTAGTGATTCAACATTGTGTCTTCAATATTCCGGTTCTACGGACTGTTGAAACAACTGTCACTCCCTCTATTGTGTGCTTCTCTAGATCTCATTCTTTGATAGTTTATTGAGTTGCTTTGAAGAGTAACATTCTGGTTCTCCCTCTCTCTCTCTCTCTCTCTCTCTCTCTCTACCCACACCCCAGAATACTGTTAGATAAGAATTGTTATTGAAGGAGTACATTCCATCACTTTGGGGGTGACCTCGATGGCTCCAGCTCATGAATGGTAAGCACCCTTGGGTTGAGCTTCCCCCTCCAGACAAAAAAAGAGCACACTGAGTGTTGACAGAGAGCTTAGGTCGCCCTTCACTAGAACTATAAGCATCAGAGCGGTGAGAACAGGAGAGTTACTATACAGC
Source organism: Stigmatopora argus (assembly GCF_051989625.1). Classification (NCBI taxonomy): domain Eukaryota; kingdom Metazoa; phylum Chordata; class Actinopteri; order Syngnathiformes; family Syngnathidae; genus Stigmatopora; species Stigmatopora argus. The sequence goes on along the minus strand of NC_135388.1, from coordinate 16,081,024 downwards.
TGACTGGCACTTGGTTAATTGACTAAACCCCTACACAACCCATCACAGAGATGATCGCAACAGTTTTGTTCACCCCATTAGGCTCCACATATTCTAGGATAGACCCATCCGTATTGAGCTGTAGAAATTAATTACTCATGGATATGCCTTGGGATCATGCATTGTATTAAATGTACATATCATCTTCTGTTTGAGTGGAGATTTAATCAGGAAAATTACTTGTTTGTCTTGACATAAACTAAACTCGAGGGGACACAGACTTTTCAACGTGAGCAATGGGAGCAATTGCATGATGTGCACTGCTCTGGCTAACATACTTAGTATTCAATATTCATACTAATTGATAATACATCACTCAGAGCCACTTTGTGAGATGAAAAAAGTTTATCACAATTGTATATATATATATATATATATATATATATATATATATATATATATATATATATATATATATATATATATATATATATATATATATATATATATATATACGTATGTGTGTGTGTGTAATGCCTTCATACGTGTGGAGACACAAGGCTGAATAACAAAGGTACTGGACCAGTGAAAAGCAAAGATGTGCTACACTCATCCATATACCCATGCCTCTTACTTCATTATTGCTTTACACCATTTTTGTGGATTCTTCCTTGAATGTCCTCTCATGCACACAGATCGTTCAAATGTTATGAATTCCAGACCAAGAGAGCTATGGAAGTGTGTCACTCACCGTTTATCATTCGATCCATCCCAAAATGTCTTGAATCAGAGAGCAACAGCCAACACATATTTTCCAAGAGTTGACATCAAAAAAGGAAGAAAGTTCATCTGTATGGGGGAAAAAAAGGTAAATCCTCAAATATGATGCTTATGATTGCTGGATAGGGAGCTAAAGTGCAGGAAAAACTTGAAGCCAATACAAAGAGCAAATAAAGTAAACAACAAAAATATTTATTAACTGGAGAATGTCTTACAGCAAACGCTTATCACAACACAGTCATGAATTCAAGTGACACTTAACCCTTTGAGGACAAGTACTGTAAATAAACAGTGAATTTCTCCAGTGTCTTCGTGTATCAAAAACATGGAGAAGCATATCAGGTTCGAGAAGTACAAAACTCCCTTTTTTTCCTTTTTTTTAGAAGGTTGGACAAAATGGAGCAACACGATGGCTTTTTTGTGTGTCCTCATGAAAACAAAATCAAGAACATCTCTTTCTCAACTCTGAATTTTCATTTTTCTTTTCATTCTTTTTTTATGTGTATGTAGTTCTATTTTTCCTCAATATCATGTCGAGATATTTCCCATTAAGTTTGTTTGTGCCGGGAATAATCAGTTGATGCAGATTTTGTTATACAAACACAATGACTAGTCTAATCAATAAAGTTGCCCTAAAGCAGCGAAGAGAAAAAAAATGTCAGTTACTAAAAGGGTTAAGGCAAACATAGAAAAATAAATAGCAATAAAAACAATATACAACTTGCTTCTCATACTGGACTCAAAACACTCCTAAGAAGCTCTAATTAATGAAAATTATTCATATTAGTTTTATAGTCTTTAAAGACCCCTTCACTTTACACTCTATATACAATAAAATGACCACTCCTACAGGAATGAAAGTAATCACTGAAAGCAACACATTATGCAGACACACAATAGTAATATAAAACTGTATAATGTCATCATATTGTCTGTATGTAAAAACATTTACTCACCGACTTGCAATGTGTTAACAGTATTTTTTTTTTTACATATTTTTTTCAAATCTTATATACCAAATAAAGCAACATTGTGAGTAGAACAAATGTTTACAGTGACCTTTTTACAAATCTCTACTTTCGACAGTTGTTTTCAACTTCATTGAGAACAGATACCTTGAATATCACTTTTTGAAAGCTGACTATGCACATTGAACATATTTAACAAAACAGTAGTGAACAAAGGAACATAGATATGCTCCTCCAAGATAGAAACTGAAGAGATGAGACAAGGTCACCGTGGCTGAAAACTGAAAAGTGGTGGCTGATCTCTCTGCATGTTACCGTCCCCTCGGAGGTTCAATGACATAGCCTATCACAAGAAGCCCCTTCAGGTGTTACAAGCCAAACAGATCAAGGTCAGTGAAAGGTGTGGACTTTGCAGAATGCGCATGCAATTCTGTAGAAATAATTCTAGCAAGAATAACATTGACACAGCTTTGTATTAAATATCAAGAGATTGTGAAAATGTGTTGTGGGAAGTGACTTCACGAGATGGAGGGTCATGAGTAAAACCCAGATCCTCTCAGTTCTGAAATGTGTTGTATAGTGCTTTTGTAGACAAGCATAACGAATCACTTTCAGCTGAACAAAATGTGACCCTGACAAGCCAGATGTTCCATAGCATGGTTCAAGCAGATTTGACAAATATTTCATTTCAAGGTCTGTGCTTATTTCAAACTGTGGCTACTGCGTCAAGCATCCATCTTAGCTTTTGAGGGGAAAAACAAATAATTCGAAAAGCTATAGGCTCAAGGTGTAACCAACGGGACACTAAAGGGAAAAAAAGTCCTCCCAGGACAAACATCACTATGATGGAAAACAGGACAGGACCGAATATGGTTTATGAACGTGTGGTGATGCAGAAAGAACACTGACATTTTTCGTCTTAATGAGCCTGACCGTGTGTAAACAGATTCGACACACTGTGACCTGCTGGCATACTCAGAGCAAGATGAGCAGGCCTTTATTTATCTCTTTCCTCTTTTTTTACATCTTGCTGTCATTGCATGTGTGGCATACAGTGAAGAGCTCAGCAATCTTGAGAATGACAGAGCAATATGACCAACAACATCGTCCAGCAACTTAATCAATGTCTACTGCTGGTGTGGGCCCAGATGGTTCTGTGGCACATAATCACATTCCTCCTATACACTGTGGAAATCAAAATACTGCCGCGAATAAAAAGTACAGAGCCCGCAATGGCTCCGCTGAGAGGTCCCATAATCGTACACACTCATACCAACGGACAATTTGGAGTGTCTACACGTTTTTGTGATGTGAGAGCAAAATGGAGTACCCAGAGAAATCCCAAGCAGCGATGAGAAAACATGCAAAAACCGTCGATCTCATAATTGTGAGGGTGGCCTGCTAACCACTAACCCACCGTGCCTCCCAAAAATTGTAATGGTTGCTATTGTATTTTGGCCCATCGCGATTGCTTTTGTAAATACATTGGAGATTTTGGTCAATTATTTTTCACTGTTTTGTTGAAGCTTCAGTCACTCGCTACTGCCTCTTGAGGTAAGAAAATGATATTGCAAGGCAAAAGTCAGTGTGCTAACTTCGTCAGATGTTGCTGTGCGATGGTTACAATATGTTTGACATGACCATTATTCCTCCATATCTAACTATCTTCTGCCTTCATTAATATTGCTGAATGTAATTATCTTGAATTATAGGCTTTTTGATTCATTCACCAAAATGTCCTGTAAGAATTCTCAGTGACCTCATTACCAGGCTTCTTAAAATTCTCAGTGATAACTTTCAGCAGCTTGCATCTGCTTATAAGAGTCAATAACTTTGTTGTGAAGCAAGGATGAACTAAAAAAGATACAACAGGGTATTGAGTAGCTATGGCCTCAGGCTCCTGCAAAGCTACACACAGCTGCATCCCATCAACAGTGTTAACAGGTGGGGAAGAAAGTCCATGTCTCGACGGGTGTGTATTGTATTTTAGATGCACATAATGGCATGCACGAGACAGAGCAAAAGTCTGTAAAAAATAGGGGCATAAGAATATAATGATGGAGGGGGGTGGGTGGTGTTCACACAAAAGGTAGTTAGAATAGGGGTCAAGAGTAAGCAGAGCTTCAATTGTTTTGAAGGCAGTCGAGATCCACTGAACAGCAGACATTTCCATTCTGTTACGGGCAGCATGAAAGCACAAAGAAGAAGAAAGTTTTGTACACTGTCAGCATGGACAAGTCTTGAAAGAAATTGTAGTATAGTTATCTTATTTATTGAGCGTTTACATTTTACTGTTGTATTCACATATTTGCAATTTGGGACTAGATACTTGGGTCTGTCTTTGTCTGGGAGGCTAGCGCAGTGTTGGGAGAGAGTCAATGGGATACCAATTCTGTCGAGCCAATTTCGAAATAAAATACAGGATGCTAGCAGATTATTTAAAAAGTTTAGTATCGGCAGGTTCGGGCGGCCCCGAAGCCAAGCACACATTGTTAGAATTTTTGAGATTTTGCATTTCGTAAGTAGAATTTTTATTTGGAAAAAATTCACATAAAGCCTTTTCCCAACTTGGAATATTCATAAGTGGGGTCTTCCGTAAGGTGAGGTATGACTCTATAACAATAGTATATCTAAAACTAAATCGCATGCACATTTACATAAGGATAAACTAAGAAATACGATTATTTCAATTGCACTTCAGTAATTATAGTTGCTCCAGTGAAAGAAAAACAGAAACTAAAGTATATAATTTTCAAACATGACGCTAGTGTTAAATGTGGCTTTGTCTTACTTTACATATGCAGCTGGTGCAAGGTGAGTTGGGCATCTGCCATGTGTTCCCACTGAAGCGAGTGATGCCCGCATGGTCTGGACATGTTTGCCGGATATCATAGGACATGCTGTCGGCCAGGCAGGGATCTGTGACGCAACGTGGGCAACATTCACCCTCTGCCACGGCTGTGTATTCGCACACTAACACGGGACAGACTAGAGGCCAGCAGTCCACTTCTCCCTCCTTGAGACACAGGCAAAATAATAGGGTAGGGGGAGAAAGTAAATTACTGATCCGTTAACAAACACAGAAAGAGTATACCATGGCTAAGTATTAAACAAAGCCTGAGTCGTGTTTGGCATTGATGAGGAGATTCTGTTACATCCCTAAGGGATTTCCCATGAAGGTCAGGTTTCATTTGTGTTGCCAATTTACACTCTGCATGTGTGTGCGTGCGTGAGTATGTCATGCTGACCATGCAGCGGCACTGTCGGCAGCCATACAGCCAGGATGCGCCACTTCGGTAGAGCGTACGACCACTCTGGTCCAAACATTGGCTACTAGGTCTGTTGTCACAACTAGGGCAGCAGAACACATCCTCCTCTGGGTTTCCACAGTCGCATGGTTTTCTCCTACAATACGTCTGCCCATCCTGGAAAACAGAATCAAATGGATATAAGACTTTTTTTTGTAAAGAGGTGGTTGTATAAATGTCATATTCTTTGCATGATCTGGAGGATAACACACTCAATAAACACTGACCTACTATTTTTTGGATAAATGCTGTGTTGAACAGACAAAACTTAACGATTTGAGGGAAATTTGCTGGGTATTTGGACCAATAATTGCCTACCATAGTGCTTAAATCCCTCTGGCTATGGCGATTAGGTTTCTGGGTGGGAAAGTGTGTGTTTGCTGTAATGTTTTTACCCTTAAAAATACATAAGCAAAATCATTATGCGTCTACTTTTAATTTGCTGTAGATCTCGCTCCTCTCTTTTTCACCCTCTCACCTCATTATGGCATCAATAAGTGTAATATGAAACAGGAATGAGCAAAACTGGAAACAAGTACTTTTAAAATGACTTAATAAAGTTAACCCTTGCACACTGTATGAATAGAGGAATATATTTTTTTAAGTGTTAGAATTGTTGGAATATACTGTGTATGCTTATCTGTATGACACTGGGGGTAAAGAAAGGGGTGGGTGTGGGGTGGTCGGGGGTAGAGTACTTGAGGGATATTGGAAGATCTAAATTCCTTATCTCTGTGAATAGATATAATCGATTGATTATTGACAATATTTCGGGACTTAACCAATGCACTGTCTTTACTGTTTGTCTTGCACGCTTAACAGCTAACATTTTAGTGGTTGGTTTTATCCAGCACTGTTGGTCTCAGTGATGGCACTGCAGTGTGCATATAAAAATGTTACAAGAAAGGCTGTTGGAAAATGTACGAGTGCCATAAAATCACTCTGCATATCATTATGAGGTAACACGGCCAATATTTTATCTATGCATAATGTCCTGCTTCAGTAACCACGGGGCCAATTCCTGTGGCCTTGGACTTCATGTTTTATGATCACGAATCTGCTGGGGAAATTAGAGCCAATTGTTGTATGTTCTCAATGCCAGGAGGTAAATGCATGCATTCTCGCTAAGTGTGAAATTTTTCATCAAACACACATTAGTTATGCTTGTTTACCTTTACAACAACTTCATGATAAATTTAATTACTGGGAATAACATGAGGCCGCATTGTGTGTGAGTGGTTAGCATGTTTGCTTCACAATTCTAAGGTGGAAGCTTTAAGCCCGGATTCCGGCCTTCCTGTGCTGTCCCTTATTAAATAAATCTAACTCAAACTGTGTAGAGTTTGCATGTTCTCCCCGTGCCTGCATGGGTTTTCTCTTGGTACTCTGGTTTCCTCCCACATCCCTAAACCATGTATGGTAGGCTAATTGAACGCTCTAAACTGCCCATAGGTATGGGGCTAAACTTGAATGATGTTATGTCTCCTTGTGCCCTGTCACAACCAAGTCTGGGTTTATGGTCATAGTCATTTGGGATAGACTCCAGCACCCCCACAACCCCTGTGATGATAAGAAGCACGAATGAAGGAATGAATGACATGTTTTACAAGAATAATTATGAAAAGTGTTAGGTGTAGCCTCTTTTGAGTGGGTTACTTGAATTGGCTAGTTTGGTAGATGTAAAAAATATATATATATTTCATACAGTATCTGTACTGTAATGTTTGAATTAACTGCATTGGGGCACATGTGAGTGCATGCTTTGCCTTGCAATATACAGACAAATAAACATCCCATATTCATATCATTTAGTACCGTATTTTGCTGTTTAATATACCCCCCATTTAATATACCTGGGTATATTAAACGGCAGGGGTATATTAAATGGCGCACAAGCGGGAAGGTACGATACACTACGCACTCTTTATGCCGTGACGGGATGCATCAACATTTTGCAGACTAAAACTACTTACTGCTCAAATTAAAACTACTTACTGCTGAATAAAGCCTGACTTGGAATTTTAATGAACTTAAGTATCTATAATTATGCCCCCATGAACACCATACAAATCTTGCCAAAAAAGGTGAGTTGCCATTTAATATACCCGGGTATATTAAATGGCAGGGGTATATTAAACGGCAGGGGTATATTAAATGGCGCACAAACGGGAGGCTCAAAAAAGCAAAAATCTTTTAATATACCCGGGTATATTAAACGGCAAAATACGGTACATCAAATTAACATGCATTAAAATAATCATTCAGTTTTTTTGAATGTGCAAGCAAATAAGTGCAGTGATTTGGTGGGGATCAAAACGTACAGTGTGTATGTCTGCGCATGAGCTGATATTTGTGCCTAGAAACACTATCCGAATTACTTAACCTGAATTAACGTGAATTTAAATAAAGTAATTTGAAATTGTATTGAATTAAAACTTAGTGTGAATAATTTCATTGAGCAATTGATTGCGAAACAATGATCATTACCTTCGCTGTTGATCATGTGACAATGGACTTCATTAGTAGACAGAGTTATAGTACGTGCGCGTGTGTATGTATGTAATATGATTGAGCTTTGTACCTTGCAAGAACAAATAGAGCAGAAGTCATAAGTGGGTTTCCAATCTTCTCTGTTCCTTCTGATACCATCTTCCTGTGGGCAGTCCCCAGTGCAGCCAGGACCTGACGTGCATACACAGTCATAACCTCCTGGTAGATTCACACACACACTGTCATTCCAGCAAGTGTGCTTCTGCATACTGCACTCATCGATGTCTAGAAAACAGACAAAATGCGAGTCACAGTATATCTATAATATAAATGAATAGCTTTACCAATAAAATCCCCATTAGTTGGTAGGACATGCTTTTACGTAAGTGTGGCGTTGAGAGTGGTTGGGCCCAAATGCAGGGAAGCAGGCAATGGACGAGTGCGTGGAGTTGCTCCAACAAAACTTCAATACTTAAGGCAGGAGTCTTTACAAAATAACAAAGCCTTAGACATCAAATCACAAAATCAAACCTGACGGAATACATGGGGAAACAAGGAACATTAAATATGGCTGGATAACTTGGCATCGAGTAAACAAAGCAGACAATGACTCACAAACACACAGGGTTTAAATAGACAGACAGTGGTTGATTACAATTAGGAACACCTGGGTAACACAAGAGGGAGCAAGCAGGGGATACACCAGGGGCGGAGAAATGGCAGGTGAACACAATGGGGTATCACTCCGACAGGACACCCAGAGGAAAAAAAAGCATAACAAAACCAACCAACACCCCGACTAAACCTAACACACGCACCTCTACTATTGAAGGATTCACACTTGTTATGCTACATTCACCACCTTCTGCCAGAACCTACTGCTTGCAGATGACACATAACCAAGACTACGACACATAAGTAATTTGGAGAATACGGAGCACACATCCAACAAAGTCCAAAGCATAAAATCAAAATAGCTGTACTCCAGCAAAGAACATATTGCAAGTGCAGGAACAAATCCATCTATGTGAGCACTTGAAGTGTTGAAAATTTGAATAATATTTCTGCTAGAAGGTCGCATCAAAGGTCAGGTTAATTATAGACAATGATAAAGAAATAGACCCACATTGTTATTACATGGATAAAACCGCCATTTTTTCTATGTATTATTCTCACAGAAATCTGCCAAAGCTATTTGGCTTACTCCATTGCATTCAGGATTATACATGCATTTTGAGACACAACCCATGTAGCTCTCAGTCGAAGCAATAATGCAAAAGAAATAAAGCATGCAGCTGCTCCCATCCTGACACAGCCTATTCAACACCCCGCAATGCTCCGAAACGAATTGCTTGCAAATGAAAGCATATGCTATTTAATTCAGTCTTCTGAGTTCAGTTATATGTAAAATAAGGATGCACTATTTTACCCAAAATAGTGTTCTTTGCTGCATGTAGCTTAAATGCCGTTTTATTCCCGTATGGTACTAAACACCCAGACATGTAATATTGTATTACAACAGCATCCCGAAATTAACTACAATGTTAGATTTGTTATAATGCTTAATGATTATGTTATTACTGTTTTTTCTTTCTTTCCACGAGGTACCCAATGTATCCTCTCAAATTACAGTGAATATCTATTAATTTGATTAGAATTTCTTCATTTCTGTTCCAAGGGGTTTAATCTCAAGAGTTGATGGATATTTGAATCACAGTTAAAAAAATCTTCATAATGATACTATATTGTATACATTTTGACAGATAGTGTATTTTATTACGTAATCCAAACTCAGTGATATGCCGCCTTTATATATCATCCATCCTTAGATGCAAAATATGAAGTAAAGTAAATGTGGTAACAACTGCAAAACAAAGACATTCATACTTACACTATTCAATTCAAATTACTTGTTCAATTAAACAGTTGGGAAAACACATGGTAAAGTTTAGCCATCATACCCATGATTTGATCTTTTTTTTTTTCATTCTCCTGGTAACCTGCCCCTTAACTACTGAATTATTATTATAACCCAGCGATTGGTTGGTCTTGTTTATATAGTTCATTCATTAATTTTATGAGACGGTTATTCTCGCGGGGGTCTTCTAGCCTATATACACTTTGATGTATTACTAAGATTTGTATAGATAGATTACAGTAGTTAGAATTAACCAAAGTTGAATTGTAAAAGTTGAGTGAGGAACAGAATCCCATTTATGTTTATTGTCCTTGTATGTCAAGACGTAAGGAGTCTAGTAGGCCAATACGGAAACAATATTGTAACAATAACAAACCATTCATTTAAACAAGCATAAAAACTTAAATTTTGTGTCTTTATGCAATATAAAATGCCCAGTAGTGACCGATAACTGTGAAAATGCTTAAATAACAAAACTACAACGATAAATAGTGTAGAAATGACGCAATGGCAGTATGCAAATTGTCTGTAGTCAGTCTACAACTCACCCTTTTAAAAAGATAAAGACAGGCACTTCAAATGGAATTGGGGGAAGGTGTCCTGATTTCGGTATGCATTGTACCTATCAGGGCAGCAGGAAATCGAAGAGCTATGAAGGCAGCTGTCAGAAGTGTAATGATGGAAATTCGTGGTAAGGCTGAGCATATGTTGGATCAGAAGTTTTCAAATCTAAAGTAGATTCATTGCAATGCACTTGGAGTTAGGGTATCTTGTAACTAGTTTGAGATTAAAGGCATTGCAATAATGATACCATCATCAGTTGCTTAGTTATTTTTTTCTTTACTAAGCTACTTTTATAAATATGCGTGTACAGGATTATACGTATATCCTGTTGGCAACCACAATAGACTGGTGCACTAGGAGAGGGAGAGGTTTGTCAGTGAACTTTAATTTATTGTCATTTCATGGGCAGAATATCTCACCAGGATTTGCGTATGTCTGAAAAAGAAAAACAACAGAACTGGGACAATAGAGACAGTCAATACGTCTGTATAATTGTTACTTTCTGGAAAGGTTTAAGACAGTTCATTTGGATTTGCACCTTTCCTCAAATTGAAATGGGGCTACACAAAAGATCTAATACGTGCATTAATCATCAGTAATTTTCAAAAATAGTTCACAGAATAAAAATATGATTTGATTAAACTACATTTTTACAAAATGATAAGTGACCAGGCACGTCTGGTAGTTGTTTATCTGTACATCAAAGACTGCCCATTGTCCTCCCTCCTGGCAGAATGGAAAATATTGGAAACGCAATCAAGTTTCATTGATTGCTGTTTACTGCATAGCCACTATTTTATATAGGATTTGAGAGAGAGTGTGACACATGGTGCAGAACAGGGGAAATGGACTGATTTGATTTTTGCAGGAGCGTGGGGGGGTTCAAGGGTGTGTGGAGATCATTATCAAGGACTATCTTGGGGAGTTCAGTCGTGTCCAGAAGAATATGGGTGTTAATGTCTTTAATCTTATAGCAGGAGATTAGTCTGGGCAGGATTTATTTTGCATTTATGGTTGGAGTATGGGAGGGAGTGGGTTTACATTGAGAGAAAGTGACACCAGAGCAACAAACCTAATCCAAAATATATCCCCTATTGTGTGCAGGGAAGTGCACATATTGATTTAAAACAAGAAGAGAAGCCATTTGTGAGGTAATTATTGTGATTGCCATGTGAATATTGAAGTCACAGGGATGGGAAAGTGATGAGTAGGTTTTTGTTAAAGTCATTTTAAAAGTCATTTTTGTGTTTTCGTGGTTATTAGGTGATGGTAATATTTTTGGTGGAAGGTTTAAGCAGCAGTGAGTCAGATTACTCAAAGGAGGATAATCAAACACCAGTGAAGTGGAGTCATTGCCAGGAAGCATTGGAAATTATGCTTACAGTAAACAACACTGTCTTTTCAAGACAGCTTACTAATGTCACTACTTCCTCCCCAAACAGCAATGTGCAGGATTGAGGACATGAGTCTGGAGGAGATTCTCACCCTCTTGATCATCAAGGCTTTAGACTTCTATTTCAATCTTTTTCCCTCAGGGGGGAGCTTATGGAGCATCCGATCCAGGACAATCAAGCTTAGGCCCAGTTTCTTCCTGGACAGTTATCAGTCATATTACCCCCAAATGCCTAATTCCAGCATGATGAACACTTTATTCTTTTTCAAGTACTATATAAATACTTTAAACATCCACTTGCAACACGTTTTACGCAGCACTTAGTGTACGAAAAGAGGGCTGATAGTATTTGGAAATATTCCATTATGAAGAAGGCATGCTAGCAATGGTTAAAATAAGTTTGTTTACCAGACACGTACAATGCATGTCTAGTGCACGTTCATCTTGGTGAGGTGTGTGAATTTATTTTAGAGTTCGAGGGGGAGACAATCATGAATACATTCAAATCTTACGAGAAGTCTGGTGAATTTGGTTAAAAAATAAAAAACACCAACCAGACTGTATTTGTTCATTTGGCTGCATTGAGGATTTAATTTGATACCGTATTTCTTCTATTTTTATTTTTCTCTTGAGTGTTTGACATTATTTTCATTATTCTTCTTTTTTGTCAGTTGCAAACCGTTAAAATTGAAGTGGGACAAACATATTTTTTTCATTTTAAAAGCAGCTCAGCCCTTCATGCCTCCTAGGAAGAAGAATGTCCAAAAGAAACAGCAATAAAAGCGACAGCGAGAAAGGAGTAACATTTATCTTGAATTCTATCATGTAATGAAAGGAACAAAAATGATATTTATGAGGTGATAGATATGTGGGGCTTGGATATCAGCGACTTCAACTGAAGAGGTGATAACATGTTTTAAACTCAGTGGATACTCACCAATGCATGAGCTACCATCAAGCAGATAGGAGCCATTGTCATGGAAACCCATTCTGCATTCACAATGGTACCAGCCAGGAAGGTTGACACAATGGGAATGGTTGTGGCACTCAATCAGGCCCTCTGCGCACTCGTTGATATCTGAGTACACATACATATACACACAGGCACATTCTTGATTATGAACATGAAATATCATTGATTCTTTGTTGTCTTGCTTGCTTGCTCGCAACAACGAAAGGTAAAGACCGTCAAACTGCCAAATATTTGCACAAGAGTGGCACTGCCCAGCCAACATTAGATGTCACTCATCTCTGTTGCTTCACAAAAGGGATGAAACCAGGCACACTTCCAATTTTACTTGGCTTGTTCCGTTTCTCTCAAGCGGAGTAAATACCCCTGCCCAGTCAAGTGGCGGGAGGTCTTAGCTCCATCTCAGGAGAGAAAATCACTCATCCTTTATATGTCACGTGAATTTGCTGATCATGCGTAGTTATTCTTCTTCTTACTATATAACACAACCTGGTCACGCACTGGTCTGTTAGACTCGGACCTGTAGTCACATTGTCATTACCTAAATGCCAATATTCGCCAAATTGACAAGGAAGTCTCTTCAGAAGTTACTTTCACTAATTGTTTACGTGCTCCGTTGAGCCTCAAAGTGAGATGCAAAACCTGAAGAACTCGAACACGGCATTTGGTACTTTAGTTTAAGGTCACGCTTGGTTGATGGAAGCTAATTATGATGGAAACAAAAGGTATGATGCCTTTTAATAGTAATGATCAAGGTTAAAGTCCCACTATGACAGATTTTAACACGTTAATTAAGTGATAGAATATTGTCAAAGAGGATTAAAAATAAATTACCAAGACTCACACATATCTATTGAAATTGTACAAAGAAATAACGTATGTAACTTTGAGGCTCAGGGTTGTTAAAAAACGATGACCTAACAGGAGGAGAGTATCCATCAAAGGTTTTATGACTCCGTGGAAAATGAGTAGATAGACAAGTATACTCGTTCATGGCGCAACAGTTGGAACACAAAATTAAAAGTGGGTCAGAGAAAGAAGTAAGTGGGAAGAAAATGAGATTTTTCTGCAAGTTCAAATGGGAAGAATGAAGCACCATAACATGGCCCCCAGAGAAAAATAGAGCCCGAGCATTTTGGGCTCCAGTAACATTGGTTCTACTGAATGGTTAATACCTTACATTTATGACAATAGACTCTACAAGCAAATATGCCGATTGGAAATTTAATAATTTATCATCTGAAATTGCTGGCCTGGGCCAATAATGCTGCCTAAAACTTTGCTGCTTTGGTTCCCATTGCATTGTTAAATATGTCAGCTAGTCCGCATGCTAATCATAATATATCAACCCAATAAAACAACCCAATTCATTGGCTACACATAATTTGTGTTAGGTATTAGTTTGGTCGGGGTTTGTTGGTTTTTTCCCTCATGTGACCCAGTTGTTTCTGATTGTCTCCTCAAACCATGTCTGCCTATTTAAACCCCCTGTGTATTTGTCAGTCCTCATCAGATCATATTGTGTTTACGTGTTTCCATGTCCTCTCTTCATTCCCTGTGCGCTTCGTTTCCCCACGTCTCCACAGTAAGGTTTGGTTTTGTTCTTAGTTTTTAAGTCCATTGTTACTTTGATAACTTTGTGAAAGTTTAGTTAGTGCGCCCTCACTCCCTGTCTTTGTCTGCTTCCCTGCATTTGGGGCCTCCCACGCTCTACATCAGAAACATAACAATTTGTTACTTGGTAAAGGCGGTTATTGCTAAGTACTTGGATCAAACTGACAGAATTCAATATTAACAGAATTCAATACTAACTGGCTACTCCGCTTCCTTCTATATGTGCCCAATTCAGTCAGAAAAAAACAAATATCGGGAGTACTCATGTTTTACCAATTTTTACCAACACGACATGTATGAACTATTTTCTGATAAAATGATTTCATTTTCTGGAAAAAAACTACAAAAATATTGACCACCACAGTAATGAAACTAAACGGAAGAGGCTGTCCGTCCAGACATCACTCGGTGTCAACTCTGGTTTTCTGACCAACAATGAAATGGGATAAAAACTATATTTTGCACCGTTTGTTTATTTTACAAAGAAAAAAAATCTATGGATTGTGGCTCAGCCAATTCTAATCTATCAAATTCAGTTAAGTACCCCCTGAGGTGACAGTGCATCTTAACATTTTTATGAGTTGTGTATAATTAAACAGCATCACACAGTGAGACAATCAAATTTGTTTGGTAACAGCTGTAATCCTGAATCTCATTAAATTATTCAAATATATTTGACTTTTGTACAGGAAGTGCGAGTTCCTACTCAGAGTTATGAAACTGAGTGTGGAGGGAATGGAGCATGATTAGGAGAATGAGTTGTCTTTATTTTTCCCCTAGGGTTGAATGTTGATCAGTCCAGGGTTAAATCTCCCTTTTGTCAAAGGGGACGTTCCAGATCAACTTGACAATGAACAGGACAAGCAAGCAATACAGCATATGGTTGCCGACCTCCGCACTAATGTATCAATATGCACTTTATAACGTTTGACAAGAAAGTGTTGTGGGTGATGTTACAACAGTGGTCAACTCACTTTACACTTTTCAATAACTTTTCACTACCTACACATTTTTGCGACTCGTCACCAATATGAACTGGTTCACAAAAATGCTTGAAAGGTCCATTGCCTTATCCTGCATTGACATCTCGTATCAGTTGTCAGCGTGTCTTGTACACCAGTAGTTGATGAGCCCGACAGGAAGAGTTGAGGAATAAATTGTTACGACGTGTTGAAAAGGAATTTAATTGAGTTAATGGCTGTAAAAGTGTGTGTAGCAGAGGGGACATATCCATAAAGTTGAAAGGACATGCCGTCTGGCATCGCAACAATGCCCATAATCATATAAAGGAGTAAATCATAGAAAGTGATAAAGAGCTAACTACGGCCCCTGCAGCGTGTTGAGTTTACCAGTGGTATTAAAAAAAACTATTTATTAATGTCCCTCATTTGAATATCCAAAGAATTCTCATAGCTTTTCTGCGTCCTTTAACAAAATGTTTTTTATATATATACGTAAATATATCGTTTCCACTCTTGCAACATGGCCACAATTCTTTTAATAAAAGGGTAATTTTGGTTGTTTTTTGTTTTGGAGCACTCTGGTTGGGAGAAGCCAAAAAATGGAAATGTAATTTAAAAAAAAGTCAACAAGGTTGCCAGCATCCTGAACTTTTATATGCACCTTGATCAACCACAGATGAGTGATTCTAATCATCAACGCTCTTCTAAAAAATATCAAGTTGGTCAAGCACAGAAAATAACTTTGACCTCATTCATTCGGCTACTAGTGTTTAAAGTAGTATTGCTCCTTCATGCATGTAATCAATAATTGCCTTATGAACACGAGCATGTAGTAGGGGGCAATCTAAAACCTCTGTTGTCAAGTGGACTGCAGTCTAGGCAAATCATCGTAAAATGACTCTCCCGATAACTGCCAAATACTTTATAAAAGACAAATGACAAAAGACAATTGGATCAAGCTCTTTGGAACTCCCTGTTTTTGTGTGTGCTGTTGGAACATTATACAGTGTAGGAATAATGTGTCACATGTGTTGGGGTGCACTCTATTATTCCCCCAGGACAGTGATGAACTCTACCTGACTGATGGCAGAAAGGCAATGTTTATTTCTACAAAATGTACAACTGACTAAGCGTTATGTTGGGTAACTTTTTACAAGGTAACACATTGACAACATAATTTGATATAGAAAAATATTTTCAGTAGACAAAGTGAATGAATAAACATCCATCAAGGCCATACTATTATTTGGGTGCTGTAGCTCCAATTAACCGTGAGCGGTCGATTGGTCGCCGGTCTTTTGGTCGCCGGTCTTTTGGTCGCCCCGACCGCGACAACGGGCGATCAAAAGAACGGCGACCAAAAGACCGACGACCAAAAGACCGACGACCAAAAGACCGACGACCAAAAGACCGGCGACAAAACAAGGTAAAACAACACGGTCTATGCATCAATAAAAACCAACAATGGCCCTGAGCAGTTTCACTGAGCCGACGTGTGAGTGTATAAGAGTTTGTATGTACATGCGTTGTCCCTTTAAGAAGCCACGTCAGTCAGGGTCTTGACAAGTTCTCCAACAAATAACAATAAAAGTCTGGGAAATTTGGAGCTTTTCTTCAGCCTAATAATTACTAGGGCATTAAGTATGACTCAATAGTAATTCGCAGTTTGTATTTAGGGAATTTGAGCAACGATTTAAATGGCAATTATCACTTACCATCCGGGCGACCAAAAGATCGGCGACCAAAACACCGGCGACCAAAAGACCGGCGACCAATCGACCGTGTACCCCAATTAACCCATCAAATATAAAGATTAAAGACAGAAAAAGCAGAAATCTGAGAAAAGGCTGAACATTTGCATAAAATATTGTGGTGCCTATCGACAAACAAGAAAAGTGAGGTTTTGAGGACGAAGAGTGCTTGTCTGGATATTACATATTTATGTTACAGTGACATGAGAAATGTCGCCGTATGAAATGTAATGTGGCCCATTCTCATACAGGTATTGACTAGGCCGCTTCCTTCTAGCTATATTTCCAACTGTGGTGTAAGCATTAAAATTCTTGCTTGATGTCTCCTTTTTAGGGTGTTTCAATTTATATAGTGACAGCAAATAAAAAAATTCACCCTTGTCCACTTCTTTTCTCCCCTTGTCCACAAGACAGCTTACCTCATTGTATGCCTTTTTATTGCCTTTTTATGAGCACGTAATGGTTCTGGGCTTTGTGTGCTTTTCTGAGAAAAACTGAAAAGATAAGACAACCTGGCAATGGTAGCCCTAACTACTGTTAAGGTGGCGAGTCGATAAATGTAGCTCACTTACCAAAACTAACACTCGATCCATCTTTGTCACACGGCTAAAAGGGGGGGTTTGGGGGTGGAGCAGCTTTACATTTATCTCTGTTTTCTTCTATTAGAAACTGCTTACTGTAGTTCTTTCTGAATGGCATCATGGATTTCATATGAATAGTTTCCCAAAGCGAGGGGGCACATAAGACTTTCCTTTTTTTACAGTTTAAAAGGTGAAGGGCTTTAATTTTTAGATGATGTGGGACTCAATTCGTGTAGTTAAAATAATCACTGATCTCTCAGGAGACTCCCCTAGCTCACACAGTTGAACATTTCTGTCCAAGGCCTACTAACCTAATTAAACACCATTAGGGAAAATATCACTCAAATATGCTGCAAATTTGAGCTTTGCTGGTGCTGCACAGTTTATTTTTAAATGCCAGTGTACAAGAATCTAATAACTATTTTTTAAATGCTTGCCTATAAAATGAAGATACAAAAATAAAAATAGACTCAGTCATCATTTGAACAATGCTTACTATTCCCATTTTGTGGTGACTATTGGGGTGTTTTTTTGACTCCATGGTAACTACGCAAAGTAATTAAAAGTACATGATTACAATTAATAATTTGGAGATCAGATGAACATAATGTCTAAAAGGTTTCACAATTTAATGTATCAATATCTTAAGAGAACTTTTTTTTTAAACATTTCATGTATGTAATCCATGTATATATGCCATTCAACAATATTCTCCTTTTACTGAAACCTGTCATTAAAAGACATCCCATGGTGAGATATTGACCATAGCTGTGAGATCACATTCTGGGGGAGGTCATGGGGCTAAAGAGCAGATGAATCCGCTCAATAAATGTGTGATTATATTACTAAGGAGGGCAGAGTAACTATTTGACGGAATTTGTCTGCCAAAGCTTGTTGAGTCATGTAAAATTATATTTTATATAGTGTAAAAATGTCAGGTACCTGGGTATATGTGAGTATGTGTGTGTCATCACATTAGAGAATCAGCACCATAGGGGTGCAGCCGTAGTAGGTGTCAGCAATTATCATCACCAGTCTACTGAAACCAACCGACGGTCCACGTCAATGGATCTTCTTTTTGAGTTCACTGTTAGTGCCTTCTCACGTTTTTGATCATCAACCTTCGCTCAACCCTCTGTGTTATGAATTCTCCTGCTACTGACCTCCACGCCCATTTCACCCCCTGCCTAACCCACACTTTGTGCCTTCTCCTAGGCTTGCCATGCTGCAAACCCCACTGTCGAATGTGGCAAGCCCAATAAAGTACTTTTCGCTACTCTCTTGGTATCTCGATTGTCTGCTTTACCGCCCGCTGCCCACGGACACAATGAGTCAAAATTACAGGAAAAGGAAATCAGAACGAAAAAAAAAGTATGAACGAAAAGGGAACAAACCAGACACATTTAGAAAATAAAGAAAGCAAAGCCACAGGGACATGTAGGACACGAAGGAGGACAAAAGAGATGATGCTGTTTTTAATGGTTCCAACTTTGTAGGAACAGCTGAGGGAAGTTTTAAAGAAAGTTCCTGTGTGATGAGCAGTGCTCCAGTGGGAGCCATAACCCCAACACCATCAAACACAAGTGGTCCACTTGAGCAGAGATGGGCGCCAGGGCCATCTGACCCAATAACAGTACACGCTGTATCCAATGTAAAGCAACACACATTGCATGCTCACATGCTTGAGTGACCGTGGCTAATATAACATTAATGAGACGAGCCGAGTCAGCGGAAGGTCATGTGTCATCCTTGGTCTTACCTGTCTCGCAGTACTGTCCTGTGAATCCTGAAGGACAAACACATGTGTTGGGAGACACACAGGTCCCGCCGCTCCTACATCCCTCCTCACAGAAAGCTGGAAGGATAAATATGAAAGAGATATAGGGTTTAATTCAGCAAATTGAGAAATGGAATAAGTGGGAGAACCATTTAAACCAAAATATCAAATGTCAAAACACACTGCGCATAATTTCAATTTGTAGACAAATGGATATTATCGCTTGATGGACAGTCAAAAAAATAATAAATTTTACCTGAAGCATTCATAATTTGGCATTTCCTTGTCCAATAATTGCAACAATTTGCAAGGCGTGTGCCTAATATGAGCACACGCATGATGAGTTGTTTTGAGTAAACGTGGTGCGATTCCCTCATAAAGCAATGAACTAAGAAACGTCAAGTGTATGTTCTGTGGCATATATGTTAGACCTTTTTTCATATTACGCAAAACAAGGAGCATTTGTCAGACCATTCATTATTTGCCCATACTCCAGTAGGATCTTCCCTCGATTATCACGACTTCACTTAAGTCAATTCATTTCTTCGCGATATTTTTCGGCTATTAATTATTGAAAAAAGAAACTTTTTTTTTTTTTTTAAACAAAGAACTCATTACTGAATAATTTTTTTTAAAGTTCATAAAAATGTGAAAATCCACGCTGAAACTCATAAGCGGAAGCCACTCTTGCTACTAGGACTCAGCACTGATGAAAAAAAAGGTAAACATATTAGGGGTGACCTACTTTGAGATTTTTCGATTATCGCGGCCATGTCTGGTCTACATTAACCACAATATTCAAGCGATTACTGTATAGGAAAAAGTAAACAATATTAAAAATGTTGTCTTGAATGTTCCTAACCACAAGCACTAACACATTAACAAGTTGAAAGTTGAGAACTAAATCAACAGAACCATTCAGTCACATAAAAACCACATGCTGCCTTTGTAAAGAATGACGTTAGTATGTGAGAAACACATTATTTTGACGCAAGATCAGAGTGTAATGCCATTGGCTGCAATTTGAAGAGATTTCATACTTTGAAAAAGTCTCTTATAATGAGCGTGATTACTTCAGTACGAATTAACCTCACACTAAAATATTAATCACACTTATATTGTCTCAATCCATCCCCATCCCTAATTATCATTTCACCACCATCAGCATTATGCTGCCTGTCTTTTCCAACTAATGACTTTCAAACATGGGGAGGGGAAACCACAATGACCATCATAATACTTGTGATTCATTAATAAGTGTTTCTATATGCAACTAATGAATTGGGTTGCAGTAAAATTAATGTTCAGGCTTCATTAAGTTTTGTGATTTTCAATATGTATGCATTTTTTTTTTAATCTAGTGATGAAGTCTTAATTATAGCAATCTGTCTTCACACTGCCACCTCATTTTCAGTTTGCACCCAAGGAAATTCAGCTTTGCTCTTGTTGATAGGTGCTTAATATAAAACATTTTTAGTTGACTATGGGTTATTTAAATACTTATTTTGTATTGCATAACATTTTGTACTGGATTAGAAAATTGTTGGGTAAAAGGGTAACAAGCTTTACGAAGCTCTTTAGGAACATGACAGTTTGGATAAAGTGCCATGAAAGTACTTCGGTTTGACAATTCATCGTATTATATATATATATATATATATATATATATATATATATATATATATATATATATATATATATATATGTACATTATGCAAAGTTTACACAGAAAAAATTGTTGGACACAGTATAGTTTAGATTGACATTTTTTTAAATGTATTTTGGCAGGATATTTGAATCAGTTGCAATGGGAATGTGGTATTAAATCACCACCAGCAAATTGAAGACATCCTATTTTCATGCTAATCAGTACTCCCTTACCATTACACCATAAAGACACTAACTACATTCCTATTTCTGTGACTTGGACTTTCACAAATGTGTACTTTAAAATATATGATATTTAATC
>NC_135388.1:15925000-16055000 GCF_051989625.1 Stigmatopora argus | reverse complement strand
GTTGCACAGCAACTACTTCATAGTGAGTCTGAGCCAAAATATAATTGCCTTGAACAAGAATTTACAGAAAGCTAAAAACGTACCCTCTTTTCTTCTTTTATAGACACAATTATTCATAGCTTCACACAATTAAAATAAAACAGACCTGCCCCACAGCAGAGACTACACAGCCGAAAAGCATTGACATGTTGGATTAATATGAAATGAGGGGGAACAATGATTATTTCATCATCAAGCTAAATACTTTAGACTTGTGAGGGAGGGAAAAAATCAAGGCGCTCCTTAACAATGTACTCCACCCTTTTGCTTATCGCTTGCCAATTCCTTTTTAAAGCAAACATCCCTCTTAAAAATGCTGCATGCATTATATTTCCTTTATTGCTTGCTGTTAGATGGGGTGAATCGCGGTTCCTCTGTGATTAGCTCCGAGAGGATGATGATAACAGAAGGAGTCAATGTTTTTGTCTCTCGATGCCTTTTAGACTCACTACTCAACTCCCTTGGTCTGTGTAGACCAGCCCTTGAAGATGAAATGGACCGTGAACACAATTAGCTCACTTATTCAACGACTGACACAGGCTCTGCAATAGGCAGCTGATCATTAGGCTGACACTGAAACAATGCTGATCTATAATCGTTTTCTTTGCTCTGATTGAACTACTATGGCCTACTTATCTTAATCTGAGCCCCCCACCGAAAAATGGCAATCAACGTAGTGGCAATCTTTTTTTCCCATGGGAGCTGCACCACAACAAAACAGATGAAGTGTCTTAATGCCTCATTTTGTCTCAATTCCAGTTAAGCTAGATAATCATCCATACAGCCCCACATTTTCCTGGCGGGTTGTCATTGCATTTGGGTCCAATTGCTTTTTTGTTTTGTTTTTAAATACGCTTTTTTTGCAAAACAAGATGTAGTGGAATAACTTATTCAACTTGTTTTTTTGTGTGTGCAAAAGATTAGAAGTGCTGCAATGGAGTGTCCACTGCTGAAAGGCATTTCTGTACCAACTCGAGCTGCAAATTCTAAAGCCCTAATCATTATTCTTATATCACATGTTGAAAAGAGAATTGGGATGATCTATGTACTGTAGGCTGAGTTATTGTGAACAAAATGCATCTGGATCTCCTTGAGAAAGATGCAGACATATAGAAGTAGAATTGCCCTATTGAGAGCCACACAGGAGCAAGTTACCCATCCATTAATTTAACATTAAAAAAAATCCCACTTCACTTGGTGCAATGCACAAGCAGTGTGGTTGATTTCAGAATATCCAGTATACTCCTCTCATTATCGATACTGCAGCGTTTTTCTTTGCTTACACTGTGAATACCAAATGCTGTGCATGTGTGGATGGTGCCTGTGAGCGTGCGTGCATGTGCATGAGTTTAAGTATGACCTGACCTTTAGCATTTCAATGAAAAAATAACAGACAAAAGTTTTTTTTATGGCTTGAAAATAAAGGACATGTGTCACCTGCACACCTTTAACTTGCCCTACTAATGATACATTTTTGACTCTGACACCTGGCTTTGCTTTGCTTTCTCTGGACGCATGGCTCAAGGCTGGCTAAATACAGTTTTTTGTCCTATTAATATTAACAGCGACAGACAGTGGAGCACTAGTCACACTCAGACTAATTCCCTCAGTCCTGCGGGGGATGCAGTGATGTATGAGGGGAATGAAATGGGAGGCACAGGTCGATTGGCCAACACTGTCGCCATCACACTGTAATGAGATCTCTGGAGGAGGGGAAAAGAAAGAGGCCACTTCCTCCAATTCTTTGCTCGTATAATACTAATTGGTCAGAGAAAGCCTGGAAGTCATATAAGAAGTTTCAGGGACATTATTATTATCTAAAGAATAGGATTGTGTCACGGGAAAAAATATACATGCAAGCCATGGACATCTCTATGAATGAGTTCAAAGTCATTGTACTTACTGTTGCGTAGAACTGTCAATTTGAAACACTCACGAACTTCTGAGTGCCCTGTATTTTACATTCCAAATTTGAATTTTATATACAGCAACAATGACCATATTCAGTAAATCTAATTTGGATTCCCCCTAAACCTCTCTTGGAGTCCTAGTTTTCGATACCATACGTTTATTGTTTTAGATGTAAGTGTTTAGGTTTGCCAGCCTCAGAATATTACAATGGGCTATCTCGTGGATCAATTCAAGCATCTCAGAGTGCTGGAGCCTGACTTTTGGGTGAAAGGCGGCTAACAATCTAGTCTGGTTGCCAGTCAGTCTTAGGGCATACAAAGAGACAACCCTACACACTCACAAACGCACGGCCGCCAAGCGGGAATTGATCCCACACTTGCCTGCACTAAAGTCAGGTGAGTGATCCACCACCACAGTACAGATCTGGCCCCACTCCTCATAAATGGAGTATGCGTAGACAGGGTCCAGTCCTTCAAATTCCCGGGGATCCATGTCATGGACAAGCTATCCTGGTCTACCAACACCACGGCAGTGGTGAAGAGGCCCAGAAGCGACTCCATTTCCTGAGAGTACTCAGGAGGAACAACTTGGACACTAAGCTTCTGGTAACCTTCTATAGAGCCACTGTGGAGAGGATCCTGGCATACTGCATTACAGTGTGTTACGCTGGAAGCACGGCAGCAGACAGAAAAGCCATGCAGAGAGTGATCAACACCGCCGAAGATCATCGGTGTTAGGAGCAGCCTGCTATTGTTTTTCCCGACTCTCGTTTGTCCCTTCTGCCTTGTCGTTGTGTTCGCGCAGCTGCGCGCGATTCGAAAATAGTCCCTGATTTGTCTATTTAAACCCCACTGAGTTTAATGTAATTGTCGGATTGTCTGCCTAAATTCCCTTACCATGCATCCACGTGACCTTGTTCCTCATTTCCACGTGTTTTCCCTAGTCTGGTTTGGTTTCATGTTTCATTTCCTAAATCCGTGTTATTTTGTAAGGTCCCTCCTAAGTTATTAAAGTTTTGGTTATGAGCACGATTAGCTTCGTCCCCACCTGCTTCCCCGCGACTGGGTCCTAATTTCTCCTACCTCGCCTCGACGTCTCCCGTGGACGTAACAATCGGCTGCTCTCTGCCCTCACTGGATGACATTGCCAGCCCTCGCTACCTCAGCAGAGCCAGGAACATTGTTAGGGACCCTTACCACCCTGGTCAAAAACTGTTCCAGCTGCTGCCCTCTGGCAGACACTACAGGCCTCACAAAACACGGACAAATAGACTTAGGGACAGTTTTTTTTCCCAGAGCCATCAGGGCTCTGAACTTGCATTAGCACGACTTACACAATCACTTTTGTGCTATAAGTTCGGGGTGTGCAATAACAATGTGCAATATCTTAGACTGTGCAGGTTTTCATTCCAACCCATAAAGAAGACACCTATTAACCAATCTGGTGTCCTACAAGTGCAGTCAAGTGCTTCTTGCTTTCTACAGAAATCTAACTGAGGCGTCTACGGTCCTTTGGAGTGTGCAGGACACTGCTGAGGACTTTCTACGACACTGTGGTGGCCTCTGCAGTGTTTTATGCAGTGCTTTGCTGGGGATGCGGGAGCACGGAGAGGGACAGGAACAGGCTGAATAAGCTGGTCAGGAGGGCCAGCTCTGTTCTGGGCTGTCCTTTGGACTCTGTGGAGGAAGTGGGAGAGCGGAGGATGCTGAGCAGGATGATGTCCATCATGGACAGCACCTCCCACCCCCTGCATGAGTCTGTGGAGTCCCTCCGAAGCTCCTTTAGCAATAGACTGCGGCACCCTCATTGCAGGAAGGAGCGCTTCCGCAGATCGTTCCTCCCATCAGCTGTCAGGCTCTTTAACAAAAAAATGGCTGGGTGTTAAGACCTACCGTATGCATGCATGTACATTTATGTGTATGTATGTATGTATATATGTCCTAAGCAACACGCTTATTTAATTATATATTTATTCATGTATTTATTTCTTGACCTACTTATTACCTATCTATTACCTATCTATTTATGTCTAAAATGCCTTTCCTATTCCTGCATCCTCACCCTCTTGCCACTGGAACAACGAAATTTCCCGAATACGGGATGAATAAAGTTATCCAATCCAATAATTGGTTAAAGTGTCTTTGCTGGATCGGTTGCAACAAAAACCTGCGCTTACAGTGGCTCTCGAGGATCGGTTTGCCCACCCATGTACTAGAGCCTGCAAGACCACAACCAAGGTGATATCTTCATTTGTTAGACCATTCAGTGATGGTCAAAATAATGACAAAAATGTAAGCTACACTTGACACACTTTATAATTATGTTATTTAAATTAGCAGGAATGTACCTTTAGAATCCTAGATTATGTATCCTATTCTTTTTTTTAATCAGCCAGATATTTAGCATTCATTTTTTTATCCCTTGCACTTGAAAAAAAACTTTCACGTATTCTATATATCCACATTGTGTATAGGCTACACGAGCTAGACAGCATACGTTTCACATGAACAATGAATGAACTTGATTGTTGTTTTTGTTTTGATAAAAAATAAAACAAAGTTCTGGGCTAAAGCCGTTTGTAGGAATCAAGTGACACACGGTTAATAAAACTGCTGGTTTCCTGTTGTTAAATTTACTGTGTATGAACTACATAGAAGTTGTAATTAATTTAGCATACCTTTTAGTTACTATAAAAAGAAAATACAATCGGAGTTGATATCTATTAGTTGATAATAGGACCACTAAATACTTTGTTAAAATGATTTGTTTAAAATAAAACATTACAGCTAGATATTGACAATGTATGCCTTTTCTTAGTCATTTAGTCTGAATAGGAAGAGCAAATGCTCGAAGGCACATAGATGGTGTAAACAGACAACAGAATTCTATGTGAGCACTCAGGGAGAAAAGGCATGCGTGTGGAAGAAAAAATCCACCCAAATCAATTTTTATCATTAGTCTGGCCACCATGGCCTAGTAAGTTGATGATGATGAGGGCTAACCCAGACTCCCAAAGATGTTACAAAACATGTTATCACTCCCAATAGATTTTGTGTTTACATGAACAGTGGTCTTTTCCATGGTGGGCACTTACCTCTGCAGATGGTACCATTTCCAACGTAACCTGGCTTGCAGGTACACAGGTGTCCCCGTATAGTGTTGGTGCAGATGGCATTCTCATCACAGGAGTTCTGGCTGCTGGTACACTCATCATGCTCTGGAAAAGAGACAAAAGAGGAGGAAGTGATAAAGTGATAAAAGAAGACCATTACATGTATGTGTGGAATGTGCATTGGTGGATATTTCATTTGAAAACATTTAAAATTTGAACATGCAATCACATATAAAAAAAATCATATTTTAGCACCATTTGTTTTCAAGTTCTGTCATAGTTAGTCATAAAAATTCAACTGGAAATCAAAATCTTAATATTAAAAATATTATTATATTAATAAAATTAGTATTATATATTGCTCTCCTGAACTGATGCTATACAATGAGATTAAAAAATAAATAACTAAAACCTGGTCCACTTGGTGTGATGACATGTACAAACTTAATAATTCATCATTCATTAAAAAACGAACAAAAAAACAGTAAAATTTGAAAAAATAAAACGAAACCAACACTACTAAGTGACATCATGTATCTCGTTAAAGCCCAAAGCCTTGGATCGAACCCTTGGCCTTGGAACTCTAAGGCAGACTTGCTAACCACTCATCAACTGTGCGACCTGTATAGAATACATATTTCATTACTTTTATCATCCAAGAAACGAAATTGTCTGCTGTGTTCTGTCAAATGATGCTATAAATAAGTTAACTAAATAACAATATTTTAAGACAGTGTGCAATGCTAATTATGACCAATCAGTCCTCCATTGAGAGACACGTTTTATTTGCAATCAACAGTAAAACGATTTCTGTCATCACAGATTTCCATCCATATGAGAGCAGTTTAATGTGTTGCAATCTACTGAATACACAAAAACTAGATTATGTTTCATAAATAGGATTTTATGAATTATTGTGTGATTGTTCCCACAGCGCTTACTGTAAGTAATGTGCAAGGTGGAATGAAGAAACAAACGTAATTATTCATTGCTTTAATAATAATTAAAAAAGCATAAATAATTATTATTATTTGACCTTAATTATAAATAATGTATTCATTTATTTTAGGTAACATGTTTATTGCTTGAAGTACTACCATGGAGCTGATAACCTTAATTGAGTAATGTGATGAATTTTAAACATGGCATAGAATTGAATTTTAAATTATTATAAGCAATACTTTAAAATTGACAAATTATTTGATAGGTGTATTAGTGAGCTGCATAAAAACATTTTTGCCCATAAAATTTGTTCTTCTATCCTAAGAGAGTTTTTAAATATTGGCGTGTTTTCTCCTGAGGCTCTCTCCTAGTAATAGAACACACTCAACTCATGCATATGGAACTTTGGTAGGGAATCATGACTAATAGATTTCCCTCTAATTAAGGAGTGACATGCATAAAGCCCCGGAGCAACCAGCAGAAAGAATTTCACTTTTGTCTTCTTGTGAAATGCCTTCTATGTCATGGTAAAATAAAATAAAAATAAAAAATGTCAAATGCCAAGAGCTGAACAGAAATGTTTGAGAGGCTACATTAATATTGCTGAAATACACGGAAGTTGGAAGCTTAATTTAAAAATGTCATGTGCTGGACGATGGAGGTGAGGAAAAGACACGCCAACACTTATGGCTATCCTTGCAAATAAAGGTTATACATACATGAACGTTATGGTCTTGTTTTAAGATTTATATTGTTACCCTGCATGTGCAATTTCCTCTGCATGTGCATGTGCAATATTCATCAGTATTCGTGGTTGAACTGTATGGGGTATGTTCACTTTATCTTACATACAAGCTGTTTCAGAAATTGTCCAAGACTGGCGTTGAAAAAGATATATTTCAAACTTATTTTATAAACCGCATGTTACAGCCCTACTATCGAAGGTGGACTTCAATATCAGGGCTGTAATGACACAAAATCTAATGATTCAGATCATATCACGATTCTTGAACCACGATTTGAGACACAAATTTATTTTTTACATAGAAAAATAAGTAGTTTTTTTCTTCATTTTCATTCATTTTTACTTTTATGTAACAAATCACCCGGAAATGTATTTCTAAATAGATAAATACATAAAAACAAAGATATACCATTCCCCCCTTTCTGCAACAACTTCCCAGCTGCTAGGTTGTCTTCCATTACTCAGTTCGATGGGCTTACAACCCTCAGTTTTATACTGTCTTTCAGCAGTAGTAGACCTGCCTGGCAACACTTGTGCTCTTTCATGGCCAAGGTCCTGTTGTGGTACACTGACTTGGCTTTACAAAGGCTGCAGAAGACACCATTTATTTATCTATTTATTTTAAATACTACATATTTTAGAGTTTTTTTGTTCGCTTTTTTGGCTGCTACAATGTGGTCTTGTCCTTTTCCCCACCCCAAACCTGGCCACCGGAGCCGTTGCCATTTCAGCTCTGGCCACATGCTTTCAACTCACTCTCTCACAACACATGCATGTGTCGATGATGGTTTGTTGTCACCTTGACAGGACAAGTACTCGGCTAAGCTGTGGTCTAAGGTCATAGTGGAAAGAATATTCATTGCTGGTCACAGTAGTTAGCTGAGAAAACGGCTTTCCTTTAAATTAGTAGAGTAAATTTGTAATCTCTCTAACAATCCAGATGTTAAGTATCATTTTCTGTAGACTTGCTATTGGGTAAAATAATGGCATCAGTGTTCATTCATATTTTGCACCGCTGCTTATCCTTGTCAGGGTTTTGGTGTGATCAAATTTATCCAATCTGAATTCGGGCGAAATGTGGACTACACTCTGAACTGTTCGCCAATTAGTCATTGGATTTCAGTGTTACACTAATAAAACTTAACATGAGACTGAAGAGAAATAAACTGATTTTTATAGTGTAACTAGTACTTCCAGGTGGGCCTATCCAAGTCCCAACCAACAATTCATTTTGTATGTGTTCCTTTCAGAGGTGTCATTCAGTGAATGACATCAGAAACATTTGGCCATTCTTTATTTTATCTCGTGTACATGGTCCTGTAAATAAATGGCAGATTTATTTTATTTTATTTTTTAAAAGTACATGAACTCTTAAATTGTGTGTCTCCAGTCAAAATGTTGCCTTCTATTTTTCTGGGCCAAACATACTCTGTGATGACCTCAAAAATACCAACAAGCATTAGTGTTGCGCGAGGCGATATTTCCATGTTATTCCATTCACAGCTCATGAGTGATTGGAGTGTAATATTTGTCAGAGGCAAGTGTTAAAACACTGCATACATTTCCAAAGGATATTGTGATGCTCATTGAAGAGGACTGTTGGAATAGACTCGTCTCTTTCAATTCCCCAGGTTGCAACTTAAATTGGCCATCGTGGCAGAAGTATTGTGTACAAGTTGGTTGGAGCCAAAGTTGTTCGTGCTCGTTGTTCGTCAATATAGGCTAGTTGCTAATAGCTAATGATAAGAGTTTGATTTGTTTAGTAAAAGGGACAGTACATATTAATGTACGTATATATAAAACTATGTAAGATTATAGCCTAAGGCTAATTTCTATCTTTAGTCGCTTGTGCCGGTTGAAGATTAACAATAAGACATACACACACACAAACACACACACACACACGCACACACACAAACACACACATCCACACACACGCACACACCCACACACACAGACAAGTAACATAGTTCTAGGCAGCACTGTGATCACAATTTTGTTTGTCTAACAGCAAGGCTTTAAGATGATTGGCGATAAGGTTCCAAGACAGTTCACATATGGTAATTCGTATTGAGTTCCAAGTATGTGAGGCACGAACAGAGAACGACGCAATGTAGCCAGTGTCTATTTCTACAACTATACTTAGTACACTACTGTAGCAAGCCAGTTACTAAAGTATCCAAGATTGTTGAGATTTCCACACAATAAAGAACATCTTTACTTCTGTGCAATATGACCAGCAAGAGAAAATTTGACAAGAAAATAATGTTAATGCATGATGATGAAAAAAATAATTGCGTGTTAATTTGTGTGTTCACCTATTAATTTGCACAGGCTGGCAAATTTAAAAAAAGTAATACAGTAATTCATTTGGTAAACTACAAATCAGACAAATCAGGGGCATTATAGAGACTAAAATATAGAAAGCATGTTCCATTAATGTGTACTGTCAGTCTGTCAAGCATACACACTTCATATTTTATCTGGTGTCTTGTAGTCTCATCAAGGGAAAATGGATTCATGTCCCTCGAGTAAGCACAATCTGAAGCTTATTGCACAGCAGTGTAACATGGAGACAGAAATTATTGTGGACAGTTATACTGCCTTCTCATAAGTGCAGAGGAATTCTCCAATCAAAACTTTATGAGGAGGCTAAATATAAACACTCACCTCTACAGAGACAATTATAAATTGATGAAAACTTATGTGACTACTGCTCAAACCATGTTTGAAGGGCTCATTAAAATGGCTGGTCTTTTGCCAGTCTTACAATGTGACCCCCATCTTTGAAAAGCTAAGGTATACAGAGAGGGTTGCCAAGGTTACTAAAATCGGCACACCTGAGCTCCAAATTCATTATTTGTATAATTGAAATTGGATGTGATTAGATTTTCGTGAAACATATAATGTGTCTGTGGGGATTGCAGATTTCCAACATTTTGTAGAGGCTGGGAGCAGGCCATCCACAAATATTTGTAATGGCCGTTTCCTCCTATCATAACCAATCCTAAGGATATTGTGAAGGAGCTACTGATTAGTGCAATAATTTAAGTATTGCTCACCCCTCTGTAAAAAGAGGAGAGAAAAGAAAAACTAGAAAACAAAACACATTAGGTTTACCAAATTGTAACCACCGTTGCTCATGGTAACCAGGTTAACATTGTGTCAGTCCTCATCAGGGCCATACTTTATCAGGCAAGAGGTCAAACATTTAATCAGGCATCCCCTGCATTGCTCCCAACGACACAGACACACCAACATGCATTAACTATGTTTTCTATTGTTTAAATTTGCACTCTACTATAATCCTAATAGACACTAAAATACTCACCCTAACGCCATATGGAAATTTCCAGAACAGCAGAGATTTAAACATTTTGAAATATTTTCAACTTTTTTTATACACATTAATATTGCCAAAATGAACTGCTGTAAATGAAATTGAAAGATCTTAACAAATAACTTCAACTGCTTTCAGCATTCTCCTGATAATAGATAAAAACAAAAAATAAAAACTCGCGCAACAAACGCCTGATGAACTGTAAATTGTGATAAGTGAACCTTTAGAGAGAAAAAAATAATAATTTGGGGGAGAAGAGAACATTATTAAGTCATTGAAATGTTAAAACGACAAACATGAAAAAACATTTTCTATTATTGTTGAAAGGCGATTGATTGCGTAGGCGAGAGAGCAGGAGACAAACGTTTGGTAAATGCTAAAACATAAGAAAGCATGTAAACACACAATTAATAATTTAAGTTTCTTGGGATGCATAATAAAAAAAGAGAATAGAAGAATAAAGTGCCATTTTGCAAACACACGAAACGCTCTGACGATGAATGGCGGTCGAAGGCACACAAAAGCATCTTTTTCTTTAAACTGTACTTTACCACAGCGCAAAGTACCAGCCCCTTCTCTCAGTTCGATCTGCAACTTTAAACTCCAGTATCACAATTGCTTTCACAAGAGGCAGTATAGCGTGGAAGCTGGACATTTTCCACAATCACAGGTGGCACATTGCTGTTATCCACCAACACATGAAGTTAGGTATCATAATGACCTTCCACAGGGGAAATTACTCATCTGCTTGTAATGAATCATGAAACTGAGAGAAAACATCATTTTATCTACTTTCTCCAATTTTCCTGTGCAATAAAATTGTTTAGGCACTCAGTCCCAGAATAATCTCACCAGAAACCATACACACAGTCACGGAGAGAACAAGCAAACTCCATGTAGGAAAGCTGGACCAAACTGCATTTGAAGCCTTGATCTCAAAACTGTGAGGCACTCAACCACCAAGCCACCCAGGTTATTGTTATATATTTTAATTAATTAGTTTTGAAACACCTTCATGTTTTACCCCTCCTCCTACCCACAGATAGCGAAGATGGGCTCCAGGACCCCCGCAACCCTAATGAGAAAAGTGGTACAGAAGATAACAGAATGAAAATTGATTTTAAAGTTGTATTTAGACTAATTTTGTGATACTAGATGAAGACACGGATATGGATAACAAAAGGACTGTGAACTATAGAATTCATTGTGTGACCACAGATCTGTGGTATTGGACAAGCAATGTGCAGAACACCACGCTTCCTGACACTGTGCTGATTTTGCTGTCTATTCCGTTTCCCTTGAGCTGCTTGCCGGCTTCCATAGAAGGGAAATCAAGTGGAACAACAATTACTGCAGCTTCCTATTGTTTACAGGACAGTGTCAGCACAAGGGACATGCTCCTCAGCGAGCCCACTGATAAAATAAAGAAAAATAGTGAGAGAAAATGTCCAAAGACATCTTATACTTCAAAAGAACAAGCTATGCATATCTTATATGTAATTATTTATTTACTGAGGGATTTGTGAAATAAATAATCTAATGGCGGCCCGGCAGCCGAGTGGTGAGCGTGTTGGCCTCACAGTTCTGTAGTCGAGGTTGTGATCCCAGGTCAGTCCTCACTGTGTGGAGTTTGCATGTTCTCGATGGGCTTACGTGGGTTTTCTCCAGGTACTCTGGTTTCCTCCACATCCCAAAATCATGCAGGATATTCTGGTTGAGCACTCTAAATTTCCCATGGGTATGAGCGTGAATGGTTGTCCCCTTCCTTGTGCCCTGCGATTGGCTGGGCACCAATACAGGGTGTGTCCCCCACCTGGTGCCCAAAGTTAACTGGGATAGACTCCAGCACCCCATGCGATAAGCGGTTCAGAAAATGAATGAATTAATAATATAGTATAGTATAAGGCAGGACATCTGTTGTATATGAAAACTCAAAACTGACAAGGGCTGACAATTGAAGCATTCTTCAATAGCATTTAAAGTGGGACCAACATCCCAGTCTGCCTATCTAGCCACTGTCCTCGATCTCCGTGCAAATAGTATCAATCCCACAACATTTGGAGACTCAATGAAGTAATTATACCGAACCCAATTTTTTTCAAGCATCTGGGAGTCATTTCACAAACCATCACCGAACTCCAATCAAGTCTGGGTTTTTGCTGTTTTGACCACCAGAGGTGCATTTGCTCGGTATGCCTCTCAGCTTCCTCCAGAATCCCATTGACCAAAAGAACTGATTAGTCTAGTTTATCTTGACAGCTTCCCTCTACGCTGGCGGCCACAGATCTGGTCAGCCACCTCAGAAATTGAGGCACAGTTCATGGTCCACTTGGAGTCCATTTTTCCACCTTTTTCGAGGCTTGGGTGAAGTTCTGTTAGTATCGGTGTTAAGACTCCTTCAGATAAGGGACTTTGTCAAATAATACCGAGACTTTCAAAAAACATTGGCTTGATTGAGCATCTTCACCCACAACCGGAGACAACTCACAAGTGATGATTGATTGAAAGCTCTACACCTCTCACCAGGGAATTGTAAAGAAAGGCAACTGTAAATCAATTAGCACAGCCACAAAGTCGACCACCGAATAGTGTGCTAGTTCCAAGTGAACATATGGCCGTGCATAGTATGTTTGAACATGGTATTCATTAAGGGAAAACTATGAATAGCACAGAAATCAAAAAGTAAACACCGCTTGGGTACAGATCATACCTCTGAGCTTTTAAAGGTGTGCATTTCAGTACACCAAACTGTAGTGTATCATTACAGCCTCACATCTGTCATTAAGTTCAGGCAGACATATCCTGGACACTTTGTACTATTATTTGCAGTATAGCAAATAAAAAGGCTTATATGAAGTACCAATGTACATTATAAGTACGTTCACATTTTTTTAGGTTGACGTAGCAGATAAGAAAGGCTCCAGCATAAGCAGAATTATTCATCTTTAGGAGCATGGTGAGTGTTTGTTTTGCTCTGAGTCAACAGTTCAAGAGAGTGTACAAGCTGTAAAATAGATTGATTGCCCATGGATCCTTCTCTTTGCATGTCTGCCAAGTTCAAGCTAATTAAAGTACACCACAAGAGGGGGAAATGAAGACGTACAGAAGAATGAGAACACAACCTGTTCTAAACTGACACACAAACACAAGTACTATCCCATGCTCTATATTGTAAAATGACTTACCAATTACTAGAACAAACTTAAATACAGTATTTCCTGATTATTTTCTCGAGAAGGCACAGTATATTTATTCTGCATAATCATTTTGAACAGTCTAAATGACGGCAAAGCATCAGAGAGACCAAACTGGTGCAGCCAGCCTATCACAGATGCATTCATTAGAATCAAGGCCCTTTGTTTATCTGTAGGCTTTATTTCCGATCGCAAATAAATACATTGTCGCAGTCGCATAGGCATGGTAGGATATTTTTTATGTCAGGAGCCACCAATTTACTAGAATTTTACGGAGGCTGCTCACAACCATTGTGCATGCCGCAGGGGAGATATCTACAAGATGCGTGTTGGGCTTTTTATTAGCCACGTACAGAATAGTTAAATTCGTCTTCTTGGTGTTCTATGAGGCTTCTGTTCAAAATTCAGCATTTAATTTATTTCATGTCATTTAATTTCATTAAATCTATTGTTATATAGTTTTCCCAACACCTCAAATTCCAAATGCTTTAGTATTTAATTTGGGAGGGGCTCTCTGGTTCCAGATTAATT
This sequence comes from Stigmatopora argus, assembly GCF_051989625.1. Classification (NCBI taxonomy): domain Eukaryota; kingdom Metazoa; phylum Chordata; class Actinopteri; order Syngnathiformes; family Syngnathidae; genus Stigmatopora; species Stigmatopora argus. The sequence goes on along the minus strand of NC_135388.1, from coordinate 16,041,186 downwards.
AACTGTGGGTATAGTTTATTGTCGGTACAGATGTGTCAATCTTAAAATGTGATTAAACAGACATACCAGTGCAGGAGTATTCATCCACTCGGGTGAAGCCCTGCAAACAGTCACAACGATGGCTCCCAGGTAGGTTGACACACACCGTGTTGGACTGGCAATAATGCATCTGGGTTGCGCACTCATCAATATCTGGAAATAAAAAGAGCAGAAATAGTAGATGAAAAACTCAAACTTGGCATGAAAAACAGTTATGCACAGTTTCTAAATAACAGCAACAAAAAGTGTACATCCTCAGTTACAATTTTGCTGAAAACACTTTGTACCATCAGGCTCAAGTAACATTTTTCCCCAAACACAGAATCATTGATATGTACCTCAAGTTCTAGTCAAATTACACTATATTTATAAAATTAATCTTTTTTAAAATTGTTTATCCTATTCAAGGTCACATGGTGCTAGAACCTATCTCAAAAGACTTTGGACAAACCATTTGCACTGACATTCATACTGTTACTGATTAAGAACTGAGCCCATGCTGTCTCCACTGATATTGTCAATAGTGTCAGAAAATAGGACATGAGCATATGCAATATACATTCACAGTACTCTATTATATGGCGTTAATATCTCCATCAGTAATCCAAAAGAATGGCCCTTGCCCTCAATTCATTCTCTTTAATAAAATAATCAATCAAGTCAATCAGATGTTTTAGCCAATATCTGGTCAACAACATTCATATTATCTGCCATGATTTTCAGAATGTGAGGAGCAATGCAAAGATCACTGATTTGCACATGTAACTTAAAACAAATAAGACAAATCATCCAATCATCACACAGAATTTGAGCGTCTGCGCCAGCCCACTGCTCCATAGAGTGGCAGAGCTGATGAGCATCTGATGAGTGGGACAAGCCCAGTACTGTGATTTTTCATCACTTCGCCGCTTCAACATTCATGGCTTCAGTACATTGCAGATTTTATATTAAGTATAAAAAAATCATAAAAATGTCAAAATTCACAATGAAATCACAACCGAATGACGGGAGATGAAAAATGGCAGAGGTCAGGGCCCCGCTTTTTCTTTGGGGCTGATTTGGGTGGCACTCAGCGCCTAAGAAGAAGAATTTCACTGCAGAAAAAGATTGACGCGCCGGGTTGTTCCATGACTTCACTATATCAAATATGAGTGCTCCCTTTTTGGTAGATTTTGGTAGACCTTTTTAGCAAGCTAGATGAAGAAATTAAGCTCCCATTTGGCAAAAGGAGAATTGTTTTATTATAATTATTATTATTTTGAGCAGGGTGTGTCTGTCTTCCCTTCCCCCAAACTCCACACATCTCTGCAGCTATTTTATTCATGCAGTGATGTAGGTCAGGACTAGAGAACAGCTAAAAATAAGACATGATAGGACGTGTATGTCTGAATGTGTGTGATGGGACCTCTCCTTTGTGCCAGTGTGTGTGTATGTGGGCAAGGCGAATGTGGCAATTTAGAATCAATTTGATAAAACATCATATTAACTGAATGAGTCAGAGCATTCACATCTATGTCACGACTTAGGCCTACGGGCGAGGAGTTAAATTCACACGTTCTATCCTACTGGTATGACAACTCCTCTGCTGATAACCTTAGTAAATTTACAGTATTTAGATGTTGTGCCATTACAGTGGTACCTCTACTTACAAATGCTTCCACACACAAATATTCAGGTTTAAAAAAGCCTCAATATGAAACCCTTTGTTCTAAGATACAAAAAAAAAATCCAACATACGAAACGTCAAATGAAATCAAAGACCCCCTGAAACGTTAACATAAAATACACACTTAATTGTCGTGGTTCCCATCACCTTGCCTCATGCCTCCCATTGGCTAGAACGAAGCGGCGTCTCCATGATGCCGGAACCGAGGTTAGTGAGCGGTAGGCGGATGTTAGAGCCAGCCCGTGAACAGGTGGTGGTCATTGGGTCTGATAAGAAGGGATAGCGCTCTCCAGGCGGTTGCTAGAGCCGTCCCAGTCGGGCTGGTGGCAACCGGCAGAGTAGGAACGTGACCGTCTGACTAAAAAAAAACCTTTGGACATTTGTTTCCTTTTTTTCCCCGGGACCATGGAGGAACACTTTTGGCCGATGGTGAGTTCCTGAGTCATGTGGTTTCGAATCTCATTCGACAATGAGTTGTTTCTTGAGGTTTTCTGAGTGTGCGTAGCATCATTTTAAGTTGTTGTGTTTAATTGTGCATATGTTTACTCATCTTGCATTTGCAATTCCACCCTATTGGAAAATGTCTTTGCATTTCTTATTCAATTTAATGGCTTAATAAATATTTTCTTATCTTTTTTCTCTGTTTTGCATACATACTCCCATTTGCATAGATATTTACAAAAAATGTACACGTACTTTTATGATTCTGAAAGGGTTTAAGGGGAAGATCGTGGAACAAATTCTGATAATTCAATGTAAAATATCTCTCTAATTACAAAAAAAATCCAAGGTATAAAACTACTTCTGGAATGAATTAATTTCACAGTAGAACTATATCTGTAACCGTGGACATCATAAGGAGAAGAAAATATTTTCATTGCAGTAGTTAGGTTTAGTTTCACCTCTCTGTCTCCAGACTCAAATTGTTGCATCATGCAGCAAAAGCACACCAGAGAACACATTGGTACACAGTTAGCTCACTATAGAAAAATGTTCCTGGTTGCTTTATTCTGCTGTCTAAATTATTCATGTTGTGCAGTTGTTTTGTTCAAGTTGTTTATGTTTTTGACACACAAAGCAGGGTTTGCTCTGGCAATTTGCATTCCCCTTCTTCGCTGACCTCTCTGTCACTCTCTTTATTGTAATTTACACCGGAATTAATCCCATTCAACAATGATGCACCGCGATAATTGAAGCCTAGAGAGTGTGACATAGCACGCACACACACACACAGATTCACTTGCAAACACGTAGGCTTGCACACACACTCGGTATTTCTACTTTTTTCCAATGTCACAAATATATAATCCATCATTTCATTTAAACCAATATACATTGCTTTCGAATACAATCGAAAAAATTACACGCATTTGGAAAATATATTTAATGGATTAATGCAAATCCTTATTTACCTTTATTGTTTGTCTCATTCTACACCATTACAGGGCCATACTCACTTTATAAGATCACAATCACCAATTCACACACTAGAAGGTGGTACTTTGGTACACCTTAAAATTCAAATTAAGAGAAAACTTTAAATTAGTGCAGAAGGAGTACCAATAAATGTACAGGCTAATATACCTTCAACTTTGGCCTCAAAATGTCTTGCAACAATAATAGACAAAGTGTTGCCTTGTGATTTTATCGGACCTTAGACACCAATTGGAGACGAGTTGATTTTCCCAAGCACACACCAGCAGACTTGATCATTCAAAATGCCAGAAGTGTCCTCAGGTTACAGTTCTGATATACTGTATAAATGACTACCTGTATATCTAGCCTTACAGGCAGCGATTCTCGAACAAGGTGATAGAAAAACTATTTAGGTGGAGCAAAAACACAGCCACTAGAAACACAAGGATTTGTAAATTCAGAAATGTTGAGGGCCACAATCCTTCATTTGCCATATGGGTTATCCTCACAAGGGTCGGAGGGAGAGGGTAGGGGGGGCGGTTGGTGCCTAACTCCTTCACCGATGATTTGTCTGATTTATATTAACTTTTTTATCACATGTTTCTGTTCATTCATCTTCCATATCGTGCATCCTCGAAAAGGTTGTGGGTGTTGCTGGAACCTAACCCAGCTGATTTCGGGCAAAAAGCAGACTACACCCTAGACTGGTCACCAGTAAGCTGTAGGGCATACAGAAAGAGAAACAACCATCCGCATTCACAGTCATACTCCTACCAGCGGGAATTGAGCCTGCGCCTGCCTGGACCGAAGTCTGGCGAGTGAACCTCTAGACCATGAGGCGGCTTCATATTTCTGTTATGCCTTCAAATGCTTCTATATTAAACTCCAACTGTAACTTATTTACAGCCACAGTGATATTAATATATGTAAACCTTGTACCATTGATGAAAATAATGAACATTTCTCCTTGAATTTTTTAAATTATCATTATTCTGGCATTTATCAAATCGAAAAAATGTTGGTAATTGAAATGATCTAAAAGTTCAGTACGGGTTTTAGGGGAAAAAAAGTATGTAATTTACTGTATGTAAACTTATTGTTTTTATTTTATGTCCAATATGTGATGCCAATAAGAAAAAAGTTTCCAATGATCTTTATAAATTGTGTTTAGATAACTTAGAATACAGAAATCGGACACATAACTTCGCATTAAAATGAAACATTATGAAAAATTGAAAAATAAACTTGACACAATGTTATGAACCATAACCCTATTTTAAAAATTCATAACAGGGAACTCAAGCAGTTGACCACCAGACATGACCTACTACTCTTGAACTGAGAACTATATCCTTGGTCTTCCACGCCAATTAATCCTGCACTTCTGCACAAAAACTCTTTCTGAGGTCCACATTTGAATAAGTGCTGTAGGCTGAGTTTTGCCTTGTAAAACTGGGTAATCAACACAAGGAGATTAGCAGCACATACACAATCATGAGTTTTGTTTTGTGCAGATGGTGATTAGCCTTGTGAGTTCTCCCGCGTGCCTGTGTGGGTTTTCTCCACGTACTATGTTTTGTCTCCCACATCCCAAAACATGCATTATAGACGTGCTGAACACTCCAAATCGTCCCTAGGTACGAGTCTGTGCATGAATGGTTGTTTGTCTCATTGTGCCCTGCATATGGCTGGCAACCAATTACGTGTGTACATCATGTACATGACTAAGCAGGATTGAGGATTCTAATCTGGGAGGATAACAGTATTGCCTTACATAATTTTTCATACTGAGGACAAACCCCTGACAAGAAGATATTTTAAGGACACAAAGAATAAAATGCTCTTTACATCAACCAAAAAAAAATTGAAAAAAAAGAATGCTAAATAACTAGGCACGATTTTTAGTTATGTCTGTAATTTATTCTTTCAAAATAAATGCAATATTCATGAATTAAAAAAAATAGTTAGTTAGTATTTATTTTATTTTATTTTTTGTATTCTTACCAAAAATGAGTTTGGATGAGGTAAAGTGTCTCTTTGGGCCCAAATTATGTATGAACATTACATTGCAAACAGTTTACCTCGCCATTTAACTCTCCTTCATAAATCTCCATTTGTAACCCTGACAGCTCATCCAAATACATTTTATCATCCAAAAGCCGGGGACACCCTGAATCAATGGGCTGCCAATTGCAGGGCAAAATGAGACGGTCAACCAACCAAAGTTACAATAAGTGATACTTACTGATTATTATGATAATCCATAATATTCATCGTTCGGCAGCACGTTAAAAGAGTAGGTAGCACGTTGAATTAATGAATAAATATGTACATACATACATACTAGTATACTACTAAGAAAATTTGAATATCCTGAAAAGGTTATCTTTCTTCTGCAATTTGCCTTAAAACGTTTATTTTACATATTATATGAGTGAATAATAATTCAAACCAATAAATGTCTGGCCCTATAAAATGTGTTGGTTTCATTTCGTTGCTAAAATGCCAAAATTAAACAATATTAAATTTTCATGGGTCGTACAATATGTGCATTTTTTTACATGTTTTTTTTCTACCAAATAGTTATGAGATAACTAGAGTATGTCTTATCACTGGAGAGCTTTTTATAGAACAAGTCCACAGCAGGCTACTACTCATGTGCTCCTTTGGGGCTGCCTTATGCCCACAGGCAGTATTTCGGTCAAACTTGCTTTCGAGACTGAACTGTGTTCTCTCAAGATTATCTAACGATAGCTATAGCTGTGTCTCAATTCAAGAGCAGCAACCTGCAAAGTATCTGTTTGAAAGCGTTACGTAATGACATGACATGGATTATTCAGCGCTTGCCATGCAAGTCTTGTGGACTCCGATTGACTGACAATATTTAGACTATCAAACAATTCTCAGAATGTACGTATGTTGTTGATGTTATCACATTTACTGTTGGTCAATGCAAACAGTTTAAGCCACAACTGCCAACTGTGCAGGCAGCTCATGCAAGTCTGGTGGGGATATGTTATGGTGCATCCCACTGCAGCGCAGTGACGGGCTATATATTACCTAAATCTGTCCATCCGGCTATCTAGACATCTGTGTAAAATCTGAGCCTTGCTACTTGCATTCTATAAGAAGTTTGAAGTGCAAGGCCAAGAAGAACAAGCACACTGCTTAATGCCATAAATAATTCACAATTATCTCTATAGTGGTCTAAACAGGAGTGTGTGATGTACTGGAATCTTCTGTGCAGAGCAGAAGAACAGCGGCATGGTTCTTGGACTAATGTAACATGACAGCATTCACCTCAGATGATAGAGAGTGGAAGAAAACTATCAAAATGCTTATGAATATCTTATAGAGCTACTGAAGAGAAGCGCGGCAGGGGGAGGGCACAGGACACAGGGAGCGGCTGTCAGATGTGCTCCTGTTCTGCAACAGAGGCAGATATTGCTGTCACAGGCATCCAGACGATGTGATGTGTTTATAAGTGTGTGTGCGTGTTGTTCAACATGAGCTTACAAAATCATTGAGATGAAAAGAGAGCAAATGATGAGAAATATGGATCCAAAATAGAGCTGCATAAGAAACCACTATTGTAAGCACAGTATAAAGGGACACACTCTCATACACACAAATACACATGCCACTGAACTAGCTTTATGATGGCAGTTTTCACATACTATATGCTGCAAATGAAGCTATGAGAGTACAATACACCTTACAGATGAATGCTTTACCCTTGAGTCTTCAATAGAAAAAATTTGAGGGGAAGTCGACCCAACTTCTCATAAATGATACACCATTCAGCCGGTCCTACTGAGAGGGAAACTGAAAGAGGCTGGAGTAAGGAACCACTTAGCCGCATGGATCGTCGACTTCCTCACTGACAGACCACAATATGTGAGACTTCAGGACTGTACGTCTGATAGCTTGCAGCACGAGGGCCCCACAAGGCACAGTGCTCTCCCCACTCCTCTTCTCCCTCTACACATCAGACTTGAAACATAATACAGACACCTGCCACCTCCAGAAGTTCTCTGACGACACCGCTATTGTTGGACGAGTGACGGACGGGAACGACCTAGAGTACAGGGGAGTCATCACAGCCTTTGTTGACTGTTGTAGGCAAAAACACCTCTACATCAACACCAGTAAGACAAAGGAAATGGTCATCGATTTTCGGAGGAATCCTCAACAGACCGCTCAGGTGTACATCCAGGGTACACACATTGAAATTGTGGAGAATTTTAAGTACCTGGGTGTTCACCTCAACAACAAACTAGACTGGTCCACAAACGTAGATGCCCTGTATAAAAGGGGCCAGAGCCACCTCTGCCTACTGAAGAGACTACGGTCCTTTGGAGTGTGCAGGACACTGCTGAGGACTTTCTACGACACTGTGGTGGCATCTACAGTGTTTTATGCAGTGCTCTGTTGGGGATGCGGGAGCACGGAGAGGGACAGGAACAGGCTGAATAAGCTGGTCAGGAGGGCCAGCTCTATTCTGGGCTGTCCTTTGGACTCTGTGGAGGAAGTGGGAGAGCGGAGGATGCTGACCAGGATGATGTCCATCATGGACAGCACCTCCCACCCCCTGCATGAGTCTGTGGAGTCCCTCCGAAGCTCTTTCAGCAATAGACTGCTGCACCCTCATTGCAGGAAGGAGCGCTTCTGCAGATCCTTCCTCCCATCAGCTGTCAGGCTCTTTAACAAAACAAATGGCTGAGTGTTAAGACCTACCGTATGTATACATGTACATCTATGTGTATATATGTATATATGTGCTTATATATGTATGTGTATGTATGTGTATGTATGTATGTATATTTATCTATCTATCTATATCTATATCTATATATCAGCAACACGCTTATTTATATATTTATTCATGTATTTATTTATTAACTTACTTATTACCTATCTATTTATGTCTAAAATGCCTTTCCTATTTCTGCATCCTCACCCTCTTGCTACTGTGACAACGAAATTTCCCAAATACATGATGAATAAAATGCCTTTCCTATTTCTGCATCCTCACCCTCTTGCTACTGTGACAACGAAATTTCCCGAATACATGATGAATAAAATCCAATCCAATCCAATCCAAGGGAGGAGTTAATGAGGGTGAAATATTGCAATGCAGGGGGGCACCTTATCATAGGCCAACATGGCTCTACTGTTTTTCAATTTCAAAGTTTCACTAATAAAAAAAGGAACCACCAATTGTTACTTGTATCCTTAGACATTAATATGAAACATCCAATGATATCATTATCAAAGATAGTACTAACTCACAACATCTAATAAAGGCAGAAATAAATGGAACATTTTTAAAAATCAAATAAAACCAAGAGTGATGGAAGAAACACTTTGTTCGTAGTCTATGAAACTTTTAAAATATGACAATTGAAAAAATCAATAGAATTTTCATTTTTGTAAAATTATGTGCTTCACGTGGTGTCTTTCCTGTATGAATGCATTATTAAAATATTGAGATTCCTCAATGACAACATCTCAGCATAAATACTGTGACTTTCATCCTGAATTTACCAAGGTTACTAAAATGGCGGAGTATTTGCTCTAGGTCGATATGTTGCAATGGTGTCACTTGTTCATCATGTCTGGCAATTGGGACTTCAAAATGTACCTTTTTTGGTGGGATATGGGGGTGTCACCCTGTATAAACAAATTAAACAAGGGCTTTTTGGAGTTGCGACACCTAGTCACTCAAATGATTTGTTTGGAACCATTTTAACACCAGATGACCATAACCACCTATTTTCTATCTGAGCCTGGGGCCACAGCAGGATATTGCAGCAGAGAATAAACCTTGTGTTTTCTGCACAAAGGCCACAACATACATGGCCTATCTTCCTCTGTCACTTATAAGTTGTGTAGTGACTATATGCAAGCAAAGAATATTTAATATTACAAGCTAGTTGTTCTTTTTTTAAGCAGAATGCCCAGTGCATTTTTTTCTTTCATGGCATCGCATGGCATGGCATACAAGTGCTTAAAAGGCATTCCAATTCAGGAAAATATCAAATATTTCCGAGGGCGATAGGAGGTACTGTGAGCAATTTCTTTCAGAATCCCACCGGAAAATTGCCCCAGTAGGTCAAAAGCCACCATTTCTCATAAGTCATTAAAAAGCCCGGAACCTGTGTAGTATAAAACCATCGTATGTCTGGCATCTTCCCAAGTTGCACAAAGAAGATATGTCATCTATATTTGAATGTCTCATTCAAATAGCTGTCAAATTTCCATATGACTGGATTAATTTTGTAACATGTCTGATTTTCATTGGATGGAAGTGTTAAAGTAAGTTTTCAATATCTGTAGCATTTTGTTTAAGCTATTTGTTTGACAAACAAGTTTTTTTTATTTCCATAACAAAACAAACAGTGCCAACACTTTTTATTTCATGTAAAAGTAGCTTAATAGACCATACAGCTACTCAGTAAAAAGACTAACACAGTATCTGTTCTCCTTACAAAAACAGTATTGCTTTCTGAACTACTGGGAATTCAGTACTGCATTCATTGGGGATGGCTCAGTCATGACATAACCTCATTACTATGCAATGAAAATAGCAAAAGAGGAAATTGTAGCACCAACTCTTCAGAAGAACAGCAGAACGCCACAAAAAAGCCTAGCAAAAACAGCAAACACTGCAACTTGCCACACTAATAAGCAACAAACTAGATAAAGCTTGTAAATAATAGGGCTTTCAAAATAAAAAAGTTAATCAAATTACTATATTGTTAGAACAAACAGTAAGTTGATATAAATTACGCAATGGGACTTAATATTATTCCACTGAACAACCTTAACCATGCCTGTACCAGTTGACTGTAAAATGTAGTGTCTTCATGTAAATTGTAGGAAATTCTTTATAAATGAAAAATGCATTAAAACGTATTAAAAATATTCATGCAAAGTGTATATGTCTAGTAGTATGTGTCATCGTTTATCCCACACAAGGGACAAAAGATGGAAATTAGCCCTCGGCTACAATCTTACACATTTACATATATATGTTCATTAACATCAATATTAATATGTTCATTAGTATGTGCTGTCCCTTATAAAAATAAATCAAATCAAATTGAGACTGGCTTTAAGATGTTTGACAACCACTACTTTATGTAGAAGTTTTCGATCTTTTGGTTCAGCTCATGAGAAATGAAAAGCGCTGTGTTTGTAAACCAAAGAAATGAACCATATTTTCCCCTTCACACCATTTAACAAGTGAAGTTCAAGTCATCCAGTTTGAGGGGAAGTGGTGGTTTTGTTTGCTGTTCTCCAACCAATAGGCTGTGTGCTGATTCCTCACTCTGCTGACCATCCCTACGTATTTTTGGGCTCGATCAGAGTTGGGAAAACTGTACCACAAGAGGCCGCAGTGGTTGCGGGTTTGCATAACAACCCATTAAGGACACATTTTCACCAATCTGGTGTCCTACAAGTTCAATCTTTGGATTGCACTGAGGTCCTTCTTGTTTCCTCATTGGTTAATCTTTCTATGCTGGATCGGTTGGAACAAAAACCTGCAGCACAGTGGCCCTAGAGGACCGGTTTGGCCACTACTGGGCTAGATCGTGAACCCTGAAAACTCCATATGGCACTTGGCAAGTTTCCCATGTGTTATAGTGGAAATTACATTTAAATCATTTTTTTTTAAATTGCCCCAGTAAAGGCCAAAATAGATTATTCAAATACAGCTGCTGTTGGCATGCTTAAAGCCACAGGTGGGAAGGTTAGGCATTTGTAACTTGTTGCTATATATTTTAGCTGGCAGCTTTCTGCAGATATTTTGCTCAATATCAACCTGTGTCTTTTTACTGCCAGGAGTAATGAAAGCATTGGCAACTACTTTAACCCGTAGCTGCCCCTGAATTATTTATTTAACTGTTGTAGTTGGCACCATGGTAAAATATGAATAGAGTTTGAGAAAAACTAGTTCACCGCTCATCTCAAGTGTGCTACAGCAATTAAAACTGATAACTAGCATGGAATTCTGATGACAGGTTTAATTGTCAGTAGTTAAATACGACATGAATATAGGAAACCTTGGAAGAATATTTGGGCCATAAACCATTCTGATGCAGCTGAGCATAAAATCACTACTGCAAGGAAAAATCCTTGACATAAAGTCTTAAGGCAAAAATAAATCCTCGAACAAAGCAGACATTTTGGAGTCTTGGCTGACATTCTGTCACTAAATGAACGTCTAAGCTTAACCATACATTAATTCACCAGTGGATTTACTCCGTATTTAGGCAGAATATGAATATTTAATGAGGTGCCACTGAAGACTTGACACAAAGACTATTCAAGGTTAAATCACACAACGGTTGGTTTCTACTGTGAGACAAGATTGTATAAGAATATATAGCAGATTGAAGATGTGTGTGCGTGTATCGATAGATCATGTCTTGGAACTTTTAACTGATTAATTACCATTATTAATCGGTTTCTAGGCACTGGCGTGGAGCTCAGGAGGCAGTGAGGATTCATCTGCTGTCACATTTTGGAAGAAGACGAATATTACGAGGTCACCAACTAAAACTTTCATTTACACTCTTCACTAAGAATGATCCAATAACAACAAAGAAAATATCGCACTACCGAGAAAGTAATGTAACAACTGAAACAGAAGAAATAATTAGCAGAGAAAATTAACTTGGAGCATTGTTAAAATGATGGAAGGTAAGAGGCACCACTAGCAGCGCTAAACTATGTAGAGCGACAACAGTGTTGACAACAGGTGGCAGCAGAGGTTGACTGTCTCTCCAAAGGGAAGTGAGGTTTGTATTGAGCAGCATTGGCCAAAAATAAGCTTCTTGAAGCAATGAAGCTTTGCAGCCAATTAGTTCAATCAACATGGTTCCAAGCTTCATGTTGGTTCATTTGCTCTGTGGCGCCATCAAGTGGTATCAAAGCCCAAAAGGTCGAGAATAACATGGCTATTTTTTTCTTACTACATGAACAAATATCCAACAAGTGCTATAAGGATAATTTATTATTCAATTTTATTTAGACAATGTTTCACGCAATGTTTGGGTTTAAACGGTTTATTTATTTATTAGGTTATTATAGGTATTTGTGTAATAAGTAGCAAATTAAAACCTAGCATTTGGTGTGAGTGGTGAAAAGTCAAACAAGTCCACAAACTATTTTTTTGAAGTGGTCAACTGTGATAAATTGTAATCCTGCCCATTTGGCCACTAGTAACAAATAAATACTTGCAGGGTTGCATGAGGGCTTTTAGGCTCAATTCCAGGGAAAATTTGTGCGTTTTATCCTATTGGCCATGCAGCGCAGCAAGCCCTCTGGTTTAGGGATTAGCACAGCAATCCCCATAACTCAAAAATAGTGGGGAAATTGAACGGAAATAAGAAGGGATAAATAACCGTATGAGGAATGAGGCAAGGGGCTGCATTGATGCCAAGGACAGCGTTGGAACACATGGAGTCAGTGTCATGCAGATGGCAGTGATGGATACCACCCAAAAGTGAGCTTGAGGTTTGGGCGAGCTAAGAGGATGGATGAGGGTTATTATCAGTTACTCCTAATCAATATACCGCTTTCTTTTGCAGGAGGTCCCTCTACACGGGATTGAGAGCGTTACCATTAATGAAAGCACTCTGAAGAGTTTGTGAGAAACAATGAACAAAACCTCTGTGAGACACAATGACACAGTACCAAAGAATGTATTTCTCTATTCCTCCAGTGGTCCAGTTATATGTGACTGACCCTAGGAGGATGAGATTAAACCGACTTTAAAAGCAGACTCTGCACTTCATGCAGAGGTAGCATGTTTTCTGAGTTTATCTTACAATCCCATTGCATCTAAACAATCTCCCAAACACATTTCATCCCTGCTATAGAAGCTCTGCAGGCAGGCGTAGCTTGATTAGCTCATGTCCAAACTGTTTGGATATTAATCTTGCTGCTCTCCCGAGTTTATCTTGTGTTTGTCCTATGACTTGGCGTCCACATGTGTGGACATCACATCTTTGGTTGTCAAAGATTACAATGTTACATTTTGGACTACAAGGGTGTGGCATCCACTTATGATGTGGACATCATTTTTCTAAGAAACTACATCATGTAAAAAGATCATTCTTTGTTTTTATACTCATTAAGTCCCAATTAGCCTAAATATCAAAGAGAAAATAAAAATGCATGCCTTGCAAGAGTCTGGGTCTTAGGAAGTTAAGAAATGTAACTTGTTGCAGGAAATACTGTAACTGTCAGTTTCTCATTGTCCAGCTACTCTTAAGCTAAATGTTCCGGATAATTTCATTCTATCGGCATTTACAGGCTGGGCATGTATTCAAAATGAAAAATGTCTTCTTCGGGCCACTCCCCTACATTAAACGCATGGTTCCAGCTTTGATGGGTGTGCTTTAGTACTATAGAAATATCACTACCACTGTCTCCGTTATCCAAAGTCAAGAATACTTGGACCCTAAATTAAATAATAAAATAAATGAATACACTGCCCAGTAACCAATTGCTTAGTGCGTCGGCCTCACAGTTCTGGGCTCGAGGGTTTGATCCCTGATCACTTTTTGGGGTTTGTACGTTCTACCTGGGCTTGCATGGGTTTTCTCCAGGTACTCCGGTTTCCTCCCACATACCAAAAACATGAAGGGTAGGCTGGCTGAACACTCTAAATTGGTCCCAGGTATGAGTGTGAAATATAAATAATAATAATACCTCACAACACATGATCAAAAATGTTCAGCCAACCTCTCAGCCAGCAAAGTATAAGGAAGCTAGTATTTGTTTTTGATTATTTACATGAACGTTTTTGTACTGTAATGTATAACTATATATTTCACACTTAACACAACAAACAAACATATCGTATCTATAGCTCTAGTACAACTGAAGTATAAAAAGGAAATATTTTGACAGTGACACAAAGGTCAGAAAGTAAGGGCGATGAAGAAACTGCTGAAACCAGCTGTGTTGTCAGCTGAGATTGACTTTAGATTGGGGCATCATAAAGTGCTTCCCCAGAGCCTGTTAGCCAAGGCGACACATCATACATTTGGTGTCTGAAGCCACTGGATCCAGCTGCTCTGGAGGCTAAATGAAAGTGAGCTGAACAAACAGAAATTGCCCTGTTAGGCTTGATGTGTTGGCCTCACAGTAGGTTCTAATCTTGTTACCAACAGTGGAAAAAATGGGGAGCGGGCAGAATCACTGGGCAAAGGAATAATAAATAATACAGCCCTTTTTGGAGTACGTGAAGCGGAGAGGCCAGCACGAAAAATATGTTTCAACATGGACATTACATTAATTTAAAACACAGTTAGTGAAGCAATGAAACCAATCCCACTTTTACACAGCCTAAATTCAGTTTATCAGTTAGGTTTGAGCTGTTGAGGGCATGCAGGGCAGCTGATAGAAAATGCTTTCATTAAGGTGTTTCATGGTGGATTTAAAAAGCAGGAGAATCTGATGTGAAATAAAATATGATACTAATGTATTTACTTTAAATACTACAATCTCTGCTAGAATTTATCTGCATACATTTAATCATTCATTTAATTTCCCAACCGCTTTTCCTCACAAGGGTTGTGGGGGGTACTGGACCCTATCCCAGCCAACTATGGGCACGTGGCGGGAGGCACCTTGAATCGCAGGGCACAAGAGACAGACAACCACTCACTCTCACACTAAAGGCCAATTAGGAGTGTTCAACCAGCCTAGCATGCAAGTTTTTGGGATGATGGAGGAAACAGGAGCATCCGGCGAAACCCCCAAGCAAGATCGGTGAGAACATGCAAACTCCACACAGGAAGGTCTGAGTCTGGGATTGAATCCTCGATCTCAGAAGTGTGTGGCCAACCCGCCAAGCATTTGACCACTGGGTTGCTTTTTCTGATACATTTTTTTCATATATCAAGACCAATTTACTTTTGTGTTGTAAATTTCCTTCAAGAACAAGCAGCCAACAGGGACAGTTAAAGAATGGTTTACATAAGGAAAAACATCCTTACAGATATGTTACTTTCACACCCACGTTTTACCCTGATTTGCAAAGGCTCTCTCCAGGAAAGGCAATTTCATATCAGCTAAGAAAAGAAAAAGAGCTAAGTCAAGTACGTAAAATTCCTACAGGCATGTGAGTTTGAATGATTTTCTACGTTTGACATCTGATTGACTAGAACATTTTCTGGGAAAAAAAAGGCTTTAGATCATCTGACTCTGATCATGATATGTGCTTGAAAAGCAAGTACTGAAGAGGAATTAGTTATTTTGAGTCACCTTTGCTAATGGTATAATTCCCCTTGACTCTCTTTAAAGAGCAGGTTAGTATTTTGATGGAGCATGAAATGATGGACATTATCTTGTTGTCTTGAGATTATAGCCTCAAAAGATGATCCCGATTAGGTTCAAGAAATTGTGTTTGAACAAAAACATCATTGTTTTAGGCTGTAATTAGGGAAAACAATGGCAGCATTCATGTGAGTGTGCGTCCTTGGGCACAGAGCGATGATTCAGATCTGCTAGCAGTCACTGACTTAATAAACATGAGCTGATGAGGATAGTAAGACAATAATAAACCCATTAGAACGAATGCAAAAAATAAAATGAAGAAGCATTCTGTAGACCTGTGATTATCAACTCTTGGGTTGGAACTGAGTGAAGAAAAACTAGGGTTCCTTTATAAAACCCCATTCTGAAGTAGATAAATATACAAGCAAGCAGCTGTCCTGGTTTGCTCTGGCAAGACTTAATTCTCAGTGGAATATAACCAGCAGGTCAACGATAGCGTGAATACAAATTGTAGTACCCACGTCTTAGTCAAGCTATAGTGGTGGGGCTCTCGATTCCTCACTGTAAAAGGTGTTGTGCAAATTCAAAAGCAGCAAGAAAATAAATAAATTAAAAACTATTAATTAAACTCTATTGTGCAATTCACCCCGTGTTAGTAAAGAGGGGTAATTCAATATTTGGTCTTGTGAATGGATAAAACTATATTTATATAATACCACAAAATGTATATTTTAGTTAGTGACATTTACAAACAAAGTTTATATCTTTTATATCTTTATAACATTTCAGCATGGATTAAAAAATAAATCGAGATGTTTTAATTTAATTGACTCATTATTTGACCAGGATTTACACTAACTCACACTGTAACTCACACAAGTAACTCACATATGACCAAGTATTGCTTAGGTTTGCTGAAAAAGTGTATTCTCAAAACCATATCTAGTAAACATGATGTAAATGCATTCTTTTTGTAATTAAAAAAAAGGAAATGCTTTTCACTGACTGAATGATTCCTCAATCTCGAATGTTGACGACAAGCCATAATACATAATTCAGAAGCCAACCATCATTAGCATGTGCCTATGTCAGCTAGTCCTCTTACAGTACACAAGTTGCTCGTGTTAGCAGTTTTCTACCTTCTCTTCAAGCAGAAGCTGACAGAAGCAACATACATCAATATCAGCGCTATAACGCCACAACTGGGACTCGGTTTTTTTTTCATGCCATAAGTTTGTCAAATACAAAGATACTGCTGTACAACTAGAATTTATTTAATAGACAGTAGGGCTTCAAAGAACAAATATTTTGATTGGCCACTATCATTATCCGTTCAAAGATCTATACAAATTTAAGGTGATAACCAGGCTTATTAACATTTTAGCATTACATTTCCATAGGAACCAAAATCCACGCGGTCAGAATAGTTGTTTTGCGACCAAAGAAGGTTTTCATTAACATTTTCTTAATGTCTATGCCACCTAATTTTTTTTAAACACAAATTGTTAATAGAAAATGGGCAGTGACAGATGAGTCATGTGAAATGCAGTATTTGAAGTAAAAGGGGTTGATTCCGGCTAATCCATTTAAAGCAGTAACTTGAGCTGTCTTTAGGGAAATTCCTAAATATGGATAATGCTATGGCTTGCCGATTTTCTTTGTTGATCCAACAATCAGTGTTCTCCCATACCCACTCATATGGTGTCGGACAATCTTGGATGGGAGTGAAGCTTTGCGTAAACCTCTTTACCACGCAGATCAAGCGGAAGCAAACAGACTGAAAGGCTTGAGGCTCCACAGCTCTCAGCATGTTTAGAGAATTGAGTACAGGGTGGCTCTGAACCAAAGACAAAAGGAAAGAGCAACGAGAAAATCCTTCAATCTGGCTTTTGGCATGGCCTAGCGTCGACCATTAGCTTCATCACATGTTTTCTGAGCCTTCAGCACCCAGAGGCAAAGTTTTGCTCAGCCAAGACCACCAATCAGCAAGTGGCATGCACACTGACAGTTACAGATAAAGCCTTTCTGGTTAAATTAGACTATTGAAATATGCTTCAATTTCTTTTTTTTTTAACACCAATAAATCTAGAGGGGTAGTCGGTTTAACTAATGTAAGATATGAGAAAATGTGAGAGTTAAGATAGTGATATTTTTGCTGGGAAAGTAGAGGTAGGCTACAATCATTATGCAGTAAAAAGCATCTATGGGGGAATTATTTTTGTTTTGTTTTGTTATGTATAGTGTTTCTTGTTGCAAATCTCCTAATTGGCAAAAAAAAATCAAGAAGTAAAGTATGGTCCTTACCTTCACAGTAAGTGGAATCTCCGTGGATTGAAGCATAGCCACCCTTGCATTCACACTCTGCTTTAGTCTCCCGGTTTTTACAAAGAGAGTTCTCCCCACAGATGATCCCTTCTGCGCAGAAGTCATAACCTAAAAAATAACGACTAAGAATTAAACTTTGGACACTTTCTCAGCCACATTACACCGAGTAAACGACAGGACGTTTAGTGACAGATCTCTATGTACATTATAGAGTCCAGGGCTACTTTGGGGGTAATATTATTTTTCATTTTTGAAAACCAATTAATGAATCAAATATGCAAAACAGGAGTGTCACTAGGTTATAAGCACTTCTCAATCGAAACATTCACATTGAGCAAAAATGTTGTAAATGATGCAGTGTGGAGGGCTTAAGTAACTTGTAAAACTGATGGAAATGGAAATAGACATACCTTGGCAGACATTGCAGCATCTCCCATCCCTAAGTTTCTGTTCACTGACAGAACAGTTGAGCTCTGGACAGGTTTCTGAAACTCTCACCATGAGCCCATTCTAGAAGTGAAATACAGCATATAATATGAAGTTTAATTTAAAGCCCCATGCTTTCAAATTAAAATTCAGTTTTAAGGAAGCAGAGCAGATTTTATTTCCCCAGATTCTATATGGACTCCTTTCTCTCCAGCCCTCTGTCTGCCTTGTATTATTTCTCATTCACCTCCCATCTCTAATTAAGCCCTGTTCATTCATTTATTTTCAGCACTGCTTGTCCTTGTCGGTGTTCCCGGATGCTAGAGCCTATTCCAGCTGGCTTTGGGCAAAGGTGGTCTACATCCTAGATTGGTTGCCGGTCAGTCATAGGGCACACATAGAGACAGACATCCATTCACTCACAATCACACCACCACCAGTGTGAATCAATCCCATGATGCCCGCACCGAACTCAAACAACCAATCCACCATTTTTGTGTCTTGTAAACAAATCAAAGAACATGATATCATCTAAAACACTTACTCCTTAAGACATGTTTTTCCCTGAATATAAAAAAAATATTACTGACAGGACTAAGTAAATACTGATATGAAAACCTATTGGTTTATATAGACCAAGGGTGCTCACAATATCTACTTTTTAAGGACCAAATCTCCCACAATCTACCTTTTTCAAGAAACCAAATTTCAAAAGGTGGTGTAGTACAGGAAAGATTATTGATTATCACATGGTTTTGTTGAAGAGACTTAATGGCCCATTGGTACAAACTATGTTTGTCTGGTTTTGTTTTTCTAAATGTGATGCCCCTGTAGCATCTGCCAGTAGGACAACATGTGAAAAATGTCTTGTCTATTTTGATCATGCTCTGTGCAAGCTTTGTGGCAAGGCTGAGTTAAAGGTGATAAAATGCTGCAAAATGTATTCCCAAGTTGTCCTGTAGTGGTTTAACACAGTAGTGTTTTCTTGCCATCTTATGCTTGATTACGATGCACTTGAATTTACATTTCTTGGAGTGGCAGTTTAAGGAACTTGTACAGGTTCCTGAAGAAATACAGTCTCTGTTGAGTCTTCCTAAGATTGTGCACTGTTGTGGGTCCATATGAAATCATCAATAGTGATGCCACCAAGGCTTTTAAAGGTGTTCCCACTGCCCAGTATTGTTAAATAATCAGCAAACATGATGTTGGGGCTGGCGACATCTATTTGGCATACATCAGGGAAAATGTTACTTGTTTACTTTTTTCCAATACTACACATTGGAAAAAAATCAATTGAGTCATTTCATTTTATTAAACAAGACAATGTAAGAGGAAGATGCTGGACTACTCTTATAGAGGGTTCTAGGGTAGTGGTGGGCACATGAAAGAAATAGGGACACATTAAAATTAAAGGCAGAAAATCACTCGCACATTCATAAGGAGGTCAATAGCACACAAAATGCAAACTGCTATATTTAACATCTTATCTTTTGTCTAACTATCATTTAACCTTGGGCCCTGGAGAAAAATGGCAAACAGAACAACAGTGGTTAGGGTATTGAATCAGAGATCTTGAGGTCCTCTACATATCGCTTAAGCTTTAATGTATCGACCCAAATCTCTAAAATGCTAATCTCTTTCATAATTTCTTCCAACTTCATACTCTTAAGTAACAGATTATATCAAAAAGGTCCTGTAGTATGGATCTTTGGTGGCTCGACTAAAACTATTCAGAGCAGGATTTACACAGGGATATTCTCTTTGACCCATGTTAAATGAGAAGCAGCAATCTATGGGAACACTGTTTCAAAGGAAAATCAGTGTTTGAAAGGGAGATGTTTGTGGATGCATATTAGACACGTGTATTAAACACATGAATTTATTCAAATGATGGTGTAATAAAAAAGCTGCCCAAAATAAGGTGTTTGTTTTTCTGCATTTTACAGTGTTTTACCTGGCTTTCTCATTATTTAGAAATATAATAAACAGTTTGAGTCACTTGAAAGTGAGATGGGAAAACTAATAAGCATGCTGAAAAGGGTGTGGGGGTGGCATCAGAGGCAACAGTCACTAGACACTCATGTTTGAGTTAAAGTTGAAGATAACTGCAAATCAAAAGGCAAAACAGAGCACCAAAGGTAAAGTTACCTTGCATTCCCTGCAGCTCCTGGATAAAAAGCGTTGACCCTCAGAAAATACTTGCCCCACGTAACTGCATTTTGCTGTGGAGGGAAACACTATTAGGTGTGAACTAAAAGCTATGAAAAATATGAATATAAAAAGGATCTTCATATTTTAAACAGCAATGAATCTAATGGACGTGATTGAACATTAAGAGGGTTTCAAGGCAGAGACAGTTAATTCAGTCAGCAAAATGGGTTGTCCTTGGCTAGACCAAGCATGAGGAAACTGTAACAGTGCATTAAGAATACAACAGAAAATACACTTTTACATATTCCCCTGGCAATAAAGCAGAAATAGAAAATGAAGCCTATCATGTGAAGTCCTGCTTTCCTCCTCCCACGGGTGTGGGGCCATGGATCTCACACACAACTCTGGAGTATAATTCCCTTGTTTGCCTCTGCCAGAGATGCATATGGGAAGGCGGAAAACTGGTGCACGCAGAGTGATAGAGTGAGGAAGCTGAATTTATTCAAAGCAAGACTATGCATGAAGAGCTGAGGGCTTGGTAAAACAGCAGGAAAATCAGGTAACCATGAATTTTGAAGCATTATATTGGTTTTAGGCACATAACCTTTGAAAATCAGCAGTGACCAGATATTGTTCAGGTCTCAAGACTCCGAATAAATGCAATTTCTCCTTGATGTTTTTTTTGGTTGTTCTATGATTAAATTATCCATCCTTGTTCTCAGCACATATACTGGTCATTCTAGTAAAGTTAATTCATGCTACATGGGCGGATCTGGACACAAGATTACATGAATGTGAATATGAAAAAAAATCAAATATATAGAGGGGACGATGGGCCACCCCAATTAGCCATAAAAACAGAAGAAATTGTTCAAGTAACCAAATTTAAAGGCCGACAGTGATGTCGTAGGTGCAGAAAAGAACTCTATTTCAATAAAATGTTGTGCAGCACTGGCTTGATTCTTATGCTCCTTTTACTTTTTAAGGCGCACACTAGATTAAAAAAGTACAAATTATATTGTCTCCAAATACCTTATGGGTAAAATTTTCAGATTTCTATCAACTGCACTTGAGTGAGAACAAAAAAAAGTTGTTACTTGAATGTTGGAACAGAGCTCATACAAATAAAGTGCAGCTAATATGCGAGCTGAAAGGTAAGATAGGGAAAATGGAAATGCTAAGTTGAGTAACTGTGTACGTGTTATATTTGTCCGCTGGGAGATGAACCTACCGACATCCTGGACAGCAGCTCAGGCCCGTGAAAATACAGGGAGCAATTGTACCAATTGCGACAATATTACACAATGGGCTCTATTTTCCTACGACACAGTGATCTTGTATTTTCGTGATATCGCATGATTTAACTTTTGGTAGAATGACCGGTCTGCACCATAATAGGCGTATTGTCCTCACGGCTTCTGATTTAGCAAACACGAATGCTACTCGTGACAATTTCATGGGAAAAAAATCATGCTTTTACTAATTAAGAAAAATTCTTTTAACACACCCTTTCTCTGGGTGCGACGTTCACGAGGGTCTAGATTTTGCCACATACAAAAATAGATCACAATGTGCGCATTAAAGTGTAAACTGATAATGGTTGTTATTGCAGTCACCAACCCGCAAAGGTTCGAATATGCTCTTCTTTTCTTCTTGGGTATACAGTACAGTGGTGGAACCAGACCATACAGATATACATTAGGATAGCCTACTATAGTCACTGATTAGTTGACAATGTTTAAATGCGTCTCAAAATGATTTGTATCTGAAAACTGAATTGTTTTGAACTTGAGCTGTTTTATTACTAAAAGCCATGTAGCCTACTATTTAAACTGTTGTCATGGTTCATTATTCTTAATGACTGTTTGATGACTTAAAATGATATAGTTAATCTCTAGTTTTCTGGGCAGGCGTTGGCAATTGCTGGTGAGAAATGATCTCATGATGGTAAGGGTTGTATTTGATTCACATTTTTTTGCCGAGCTCCTGGACACAGTCTACTACCTCAAAACATACTCATCATGTGATACTTATGATATAGTGTACTGTATATACTGTATGTTTGTGACTATATACTCACGTCTGCATTTCTTACAGCAAGTTCCATCCACGTGCACTGGTAATGAGTCCTCTGAGCAATTTGAGGGAGGACAGAAAATCTTGCGACACTCCACTATTCCATTCTGTAAGAAAATTCAACATGTAAGTGTACAAAACAGGGTGTTAATTTGCAGTACTGTATCTAAAGTATTTAATATTTGTTAGTTACATATTCGGTTTTAGTCATTGTAGAAAACAACTTTAGAGAAAATAAAGATATGTCCTCACTTAAAGAGGCATTCAAAAGCGGCAGGGACATGTAGTGTGAAGGTCAATTTGTTTGCTGCAGCACCTGTGCTCTTTTCCCCTTGAAGCCTAAGTGCTCTTTTGACATTGTGTGTGTCTGTGTATGTGTGTTCAACCATGACATCCAACATAACCACATCAACTGATGAGTTCATAGAAAACAGATCAAGAAACAAGACATTTTTAAAGAATTGGAGAGTTTGTATATGATATATGCTTACTCAGCTACCATGTAAAAAAAAAATCAGTACAGGGGGAAAAAGCATGTGAACCCCGAGGTCAATTACTTCTACAAGAGCAATTTTGCCATTCAACACGGAGTTCAATTTGCTTTCTGAGTTTGCTGGAGCGGATTCAAGCTAACACTTGTTTTGAAATAACTATTCAGAGGGAGCATGATGGGAACCATGCCCAGCACCAAAGAGCTCTCTGAAGACCTGCGAACAAGAATTGTTCAGCTACAAGGCTGGTAGGGGATACATTTTTTTTAAAGTCTCTCCAAAACCCTTGATACCCCATGTCTCAAAAGTTAGACAGATCATGTGCAAATGGCGGGAGGTCAAGACAGATCAAACATAAACGCTTTCTGGTGTGGTCATGTTAGAGTACGAACCTCAACCCCACTGAGATTCTGTGGCATGACCTCAAGAAAGCCATACATATCAGACAACCAAAAAACAATTTTGCAAAGAGGAATGGTCCATAATTCCTCCTGGCTGTTATGCCGGTCTAAATTAATCTTATGGTTGAGGGTTGCTGCACTACCAAAGTGTGATTTTAAAGTTCAGCTGGAACATTATTGCATTTTTTATGAAACAAAATTGGAGATCTACTCACATAAGTTTACTTTATGGTGTGCTTTAATCGAACAAATAAATTGGCAAGTCAGGTATAAATACAAAGTATCATTGAGTGCTGGATGACAGCGAGTAATCTGCTGAACAGAGCCCTTGGAGGACTGACAAGAATTCTAAAGCGGATTCTTCCTTGCAGATAACTGTTAATTTCATGAGTCATTAGAAAAAGATCCCCAAGATAGCAAAAATATCACTTATTGGTGAATGAGCAAATCACAGCAGCAAAACTTCCCTACTGCTTCTGCTGATGTGGTACAGTCTTATTCCCAAGGGTCTTTAGTGGCCTGATTCAAGATATTTCGAAGCCTGCCCACTATTTGTCTGAGTAGAAAGGGAGGCTAATTAGGGGGTGACTATCAGGGTGACGCCCAAAGGCAGCAATAGTATAGGACTGGCAGAGATTAAATACTTCATAAAAGTTAGACATGTAATCACTTTCAGCATGGTAACACATTAAGCAATTTCTTTTTTATTTTTACTGTGTTCAAAGTCACATATCACAAAATGTGCAGACAAGATTACAGTGGATATCAATATATAATTTACCTGCAGATTTTTTTTCCTATTGATGTGACGCTGTTTGGGTTTTTTTACACGTGTACTGTATTCGAACAAGCACAACACTCACCTTACATGCACAGTTCCTGCAATTTTCAGGCTCTGCCCACAGCTCTTTATCCCTGTAGACAAGACCATTGGCACTACAGGTTTTCTCACAGTGACATCCCTCGAGCTGGGTAAGCCTGGACTCAGCGTAATTTAGCTGAAAATGACCATAGAACCACTTGTAACAAAACTAAATCAAAAGTCTGACAAACACCTCAGCCCTATTCAATTGCACTTAAGGATGCTCACTCTAGTTGAACGCTACTCCACTGGAAGGGGGTCATTAGAGAAGAATTGTAAGTGATCCTCATTCAGCTCATGCTTTAGACGTAGGCTAAACTACAGTAAAAATGACTGCAAAAGCAAAAATTGACATCTTGCAATGTCTCCTTTTTACATCTCCACCATTCATTCCAGGTTGTTTCATGCTCTTTTCCCTAGATATCTGTCGTTCAACTGTGATGCCAATTTGACATCAATGATTCCTGGCTTTCAATAAATTATGATTATTTTTTTTAGGAATTTCGTATAACTTAATCTAACCAAAATGCATTCAATTCTGTTTAGAAAAATTTAGTTCGATTTCAAAATACACCCTTTACTGACACAGTGCTATTTACATGCTTTGAAAAAGTCTGATTTTAGTTAATTGATTAAAATAGCTGTTTCTACAACCAGCTACTAAACTATAAAGTTATAGCATAGCAACAGGACCACAAATTACTATGCCTCAGAACTGTATGTCTAGTGCAGGCGTCGGGAAACTTTTTGACTTAGAAAGCCTTAAACAATTCATATTTTCAAATGTTATTCATTGAGAGCCATGCTCAGAATTTAAAAGAAAACACATAAAAATGTGTGCATTTTTTGGTCATTTTCCCGCTTTTAAAGTACAGAAAGTCTCTGAATTATTTTGACATTGTTAACATTGTTAAGCTGTTGTTAATCAATAAGGATCAATGTGAATATGCATGAAGAGTGTAATGAAAAAAATACATGATTAATGCGGCGCAAGAGGTAGTGTCAACGCCACAGTGCCGACGTGACGCTTTCTATTGGTGCGTTCGCGACTGAACTCCCTCATCAGCGATTTCCATATTTTACATCACAGGTGGGCGTAGAGCCACAAGTGGCACCCGAGCCATAGGTTCCCTACCCCTGGTCTTGTGGATTGCTTGCTCAAGGCCAATTTTACATTTGTCAGTATACATACACGGATCGCTCTTAACTTCCAGAAAGTGTTACCTAGATGCTGCATTTATGGACCAATGGGGTTCAAAGTAATGATGATTAAGTGCTAACCACTTATACATTGCATTCCCTATGCCATACATATGCTGATTTCATTAGGGATGAATCGATCCACATTTTATTCACTTCCAAACTAATCCCGATACCTGAATATCTGCCCATATTGTTATAATTCCAATAGTATTTTTCCACTGTGCAGGATAAAATGATACATTCTTAATATGAAAATAAATAAATTCTACAAGTCATTGAGACATTTTATTTCATGCGAAAGCTAAAGCTGTGTAAATTGTGTTAAGGTTTGAAGCACACATTTAAAATGCAAAAAAAGGTCCCAGTATCAAAAATGAATAACTTTCAGGATAGCATGATGTGCATCCATCAGTGGTATCACATTAGTAAGAAGCTAATAAATGTGCGACCCTAGTGATTGTTGATAAATGGGGAAATACACCGATCATGATAATAAAACGACAGGAGAATATCTAACTCATCAATCTTACACCTCTTATGTGTCCGATATTCTGAGCACGGCAAATTTAATAATCTGCAGCACATATAAAATGCATGCAATGAATGTACAATACATGGAAACGATTGACCCCTTGTTGAACTCAAGAAGACAATTGGGTAGTGGTGATGCCTGAATACTCCCTGCAGTGACTTTTATGAACATGTCAGGTGGCAAAATGTTGTGTGCATGAGTGAAGAAGCGTAAGAATGTGGCAACACAGCAGGATGGTAATGTTAGTCATGAAAGGATTCTAACATTTTAGAGCAACATATTGCATGTGACCAATCATAGGTCAGTACCAAAACTAAGATGGCACTGTCTCATATAGTTGCAATGGATCACAGTAAGAGTGAAAATAATGAGACGCACTTTTCTTGTGGGCTGAAAAAAATGTGTAATATTCTGCTGACATCATTTCAACCTCACAAAGCCAAAGAAGAGAGTTTCTCCCCCCAAAAAGAATTGTTTGAAAGCAGTTGCCGAATGTGCCATCTTGAAAATGGATGCATGTTTGCAAGCAAATGCAAACATTGCAAAAAAAGATTAATCCAAAGAATTTCACGTAAAATCATGTGAAATGCCACAAAATCCAGCCCATGGTGTATGTAAATATTGAAGATGAACTTCACACATGTAGCCACATTGGATAGGTCGTTCTATGAGATGCAGAACCTTTTACCTTGAGTGTCATCTTGGCGAGTAAGTCCTGCAGGTCCATAATGCCTTGCACTAGACTCAGGAAATCACTACAGGTTGGGCAGCCTGAATGAAAGAATGCATAAACTGAATTGAAAAGATAAACCATTAAACTAACAGTGGCAATTTAGGCACAACTCAATAGTAACAAAAATGCAAGTCTCACTCAAAATGTGTTGTTTTTGATACGTAACAGCTAAATATACATTTTTTACAGTACATGACATATCATATTGATGAGTGGTGAAAATTAACATGACATAAAGGAGCAGGGCAATAAATCAGGCCTTTTTACTGGTTTCATTGTTCATCTTGGTGATAAACTTCATGTCACGTTAGTTTCATAACATTCATTCATTTTCTGAACCGCTTCATCATCACTAGGGTCGTGGGGGGTGCTGGAGTCTATCCCAGCTGACTTCGGGCCAGAGGCGGGGGACACCCTGAGCAGCCAATAGGGCACGAGGAGACGGACAACCATTCACTCTCATACTCACACCTAGGGGCAATTTAGAGTGTCCAGTCAGCCTACCATGCATGTTTTTAGGAATGTGGGAGGAAACCAGAGTAGTTCCATAAGAGAGAAAAGAAAAAAGAAAACAAAAACTTTGCAAATTCAAGTATGCTTCATATTAAAAAGATTACGATTGGTGATACTTACTCCGGTTGAGGTTTGGACACTGGGAAATGTATCCATTGGGTGCAAAAACAAACTTCACATCCTGGATTATCCCCTGTCAAGAAGAACGAGAGACTGAAACCATTTGTTTACTATTACTAAACACTACTACTCGGTATCACCTGTATTTTATCATGCCTTATATATCACTTCCGTTCTTTTTACCCTGTCCTTCCCCCTCCCTTTTTCTGTGTGGCTGCATATTTTGAATACTAATAAAAAGAATACACAAAGCCACAATCACATCCATGATGATGTGCAATTGAGAACATTCCTAATATCTTATTTTTCATTCCATCCGAGCTGAACGAAAAAATGGTTTACTATGGTTCCATCATATCCCGTTTCCTTTGTTTATCAAGGTTCCAGACACATCAGAGGCTGACAAAATTTGTGATTGGCAATGTTGGCTAACAACATGCACTATATCCATCTATTATTTGACTTGGAAATGAAATTCTGAACAAAACAATGGTGTCTTTGCATGGTTTTAATTGTTGTTCGTGGTCATATGGCATAAAGCCTTTCATTATCGCCCTCTTTAGTAGTCTTTACTAATTATGTTATTTAATTTTTTAGAGTTAATGTAATTTTACTGAGAAAAAACACCTACCTGAAATCTGTTTTAAATTGGGGGAAAATTGC
Source organism: Stigmatopora argus (assembly GCF_051989625.1). Taxonomy (NCBI): domain Eukaryota; kingdom Metazoa; phylum Chordata; class Actinopteri; order Syngnathiformes; family Syngnathidae; genus Stigmatopora; species Stigmatopora argus. Next base: position 16,013,272 of record NC_135388.1, on the reverse strand, counting down.
CACCACGGTGAGTGTGCTTTTTATTACACAAAAATCATGTCTGCACTTGCATCACATTCATCCTTCTATTTTTCACAGCAATTGATGTCAGGGATGGCTCAAATAGTTTTTTTTTACAAAAGAGGATACACATTGGCCCATGAATGGTGAAAACATAAAATGCTACTTGGCATCAATAATTCAAAATTTAGAATAGACCAAATCATCTAAAACTGAGGGTGCCAACCAGTCTGCCAATCATTGTGAGTGACAAGTCACATCCAGCAGTACAAGGTTGCAAAATAGAGGCCAATATGATAACCACAAGGAACCAACTCTGAAAGATTACCATTTTAAGAAAAATATATCAATTTTGTAAGTCCGCCTCAAGCAGAAGAGCACAATTTGGCCTTAAATGAGTTTCTGAAAACATTCAAATGTTTCATCTCAAGTATATTTGCCACCAACATCCCCTTGGGATGTACTATGTCAAATCCATTTGAAGTGCATTTGGGTGGTCTGGCAGAAAGCAACCCCTTGCCTCCATATCTTGTAGAGGAAGAGCGATGAGATTAACAGGTTTGCAGCACAGATTGAGTATTCACATAGCAGCACACGCGCTAGCGCACACACACCCCAGAATGGAGCATGATGTGTCACAAGATATTTTCTGAGGTTTCAGAATAAAAATGAAGGTATGGCTGTAAGATCAATGTCCTGATGGCATGATATATAAAACAAGCAGAAGCATTGTGCTTGGTTCACTGTTTGGGATTTCAACTAGGCATAATACCAGAGTCAATTGCCCGAGCATTAATCACTGTTGTGTTCTACATTGGCTCTTATTCCTCAAAATGTTAGATGTCCACACTTGGAGTACCCCAGTGTGCTACTGTCCTACCTGTTTCAATACACTATATTTTCATTCATTTCTTTCCCTTTGCACCATAGCTCAATATGCAAAGGTCTAATTTTGTACTGTCCTTGCAGGTTTAACATCATTTGTAATTTAGAGTAGTTTTAGCTGTAGTTGACTGATAAATATACACTGCTCACAAAAATTAAAAGGAATACTTTTTTTTCTTATTGGGCCTGGCATGAAATCAATTAAAACTGTCTGATAATTTTCTGGTTGGTTAAGCAGCTGAGGACATCATTAATCACTTTCAGCTGTATTGGTGTTCATAGAATTAACATGTGCACTACAATAGCAACAATTAGGAAAACCCTTTAAACAGGGCTGCTTTTACATATGGAGGTCATTTCAAGTTTTTCCCTCTTGATCTTTTCTGGCTGGTTTTCCATTAGTGCTGGATTTGGCTTGAGTAATTATCTCCACTGCCACTATGAGGCGATTCCTTAAGTTGCACAGCTTGTCCACTGTCTGCAGCAGGGGTGGGCAAACTATTCCACAAAGGATGCAGGTTTTCATTCCAACCTATAAGAGGAAACCTTTTCATCAATCTGGTGCCCTACAAATGCAATCAGCGGATTGCAGTAAGGTGCTTCTTGATTTCTGCAGAAATCTCATTGGTCAAAGTATCTGCGCTGGATCGGTTCGAACGAAAACCTACACCCACAGTGGCCCTCAAGGACCGGTTTGCCCACCCGTGGTCTACAGGATGGCACATCCACACTTGCTCGAGCAAGAAGGTTTAATGTGTCACCATAGCACAATCTCCAGAACTGGAAAAGATTTCAGGAAACTCGTGGTCATTCTCTGAGAGGTTGACGGAGTGGTAGAAGGTACTCAACCAATCAGCAGGACCGAAACCTGCTCCTTTGTGTAAGACTGAGCACTCCTCGTGCCCTACAGAATTACCTACACTAGTGTAAATGTCTCTCCCCAAACAATCAGGAGCAGACTTCATGAAGTTGGCCTGTGGGCCCAATATCCTGTAGTGGGCCCCCCGCACAGACCTCTACTGCCTAGGAAATAGTGCTCTGATTGCCATAAGCATTGAACCCAATATCAGACCCTATGCTGCTGCAATTGGTCCTGGTTTCCTACTAATGCATGACAATGCCCGGCCTCACGTGGCAAGAGTATGCAGGCAGTACCATGACGATGAAGGAATTGAAACCATTGACTGACTTAAACCCAATAGAACATATGTGGGACATTATGTTTTGATCCATTAGGTGGCTCTTCAGACTGTACATCAGCTCAGAGATGCCCTCACACAGTTCTGAGAGCAAATGCCACAAGACGTTTTTCGTCGTCTTATAAGGAGCATGCCGTGACGTTGCATGCATACAGGTTTGTGGCGGCCACACAAGATACTGAAGAGAATTTTGAGTTGCAGAAATTACGTTTTTGAAAAAAAACATTTAAATCTGATTTCAGGGTCTCATGATTGCAGGCTGAAAACTTTTATTTCCACTTTTATTTTATTTTAGTCCCTAAAACATTGCTCTGTCGTTATTTGTATAGGTATCAAATTTTAAGATTTGGTGTAGCAATGTGTTTCTTTAAAGTGCTCCTTCAGTTTTTGTGAGCAGTACATGCTTTGAAATTCTGGTTAATGCGTCAATAGTCTACTCAATTCAACAGTACATATAAAGGATAGATGATGAACTGGTATGTTCCATCCTAACAGAAAACAGGATTTTCCTTTCACTCCCCATGAGCACTGCTTCTAGGTTCTCACCGATTGATATAAAAGCAGGAGTAGTTTATGGCCGGCCATTGAATACAAAATGAAATAATAGATAATGATATGTTTGATATAAAGTTTTGATGGCATCTTGTTCTTCAGTGAGTCCATCCCAGAGATGCACCACTTCCTAGTGATCATGCATTGGTATGACAAAATAATGACACACCCATTTTGAGTCAAAGTCTAAAGTATCTGGGCTCTCGGGCAAAAAGGTTCCCAGCCCCTGAAGTGTATCTACACAAGTAGCTGCTTTTATTCAAACAAGATAAGTGTGCTTTTTCAAAATACAATAAAGATAACATGGAAAAACAGTAGAGGTTAGGACGTTGGGATAGCCTTCGACATGCACTCCAGTTTTTTTTTTTAAACGTGACTCCTTTGGAATATTAATATGCTACCCCTGCTTTTAAATGAATTAAATGATACAATGATCTCACTTGCTGATTCGTGAAATGTTTGGTATGTACGAACTATTAACAACAAATTGAACACATTGGCAATAGAGCAGAGCGCTATAAATGTTATTCTCTGGGAGTGGTGTACATGAATCGTGTTATGACAGCCATTCTAAAGCTGAGCATCAGGTTCATGGTTAGAAGAAAACCTGGATGCCAACACGCAAAATCAAACTAGTGGGAACCTGTAGGGGAAATTTCCTCATCCTTCACTTAAACCACTTTCCTCACCATCTGTCTCTTTACTGACAATCACCTAAAAGTGATTTTCACACACAAAGTAGCAAAACTCTAAGTACGAAACCAACCACGGGTAGAAAATGGCATGATTAAGCTAAATCTTTCACAGAGAGATTTCCTCAAGAAAAAGGATCCCCTTTAAGTCCTTTGCCTCAAATGGTTGAATGAGGATCAGGCACAGGGAGGCAAGACTATAGGCTTGGGTGCATCAGTGAAATATTTTGACTGAAGTAATTTACACCGCAGCAGATCTTAGAGGCTAATCAAGAAGTAGGAGAGAGAAAAAATTAATTGAGTGGGTTGGCAGGGGTTTTTGGGATTCACATCTTTCACACAATCTGCCATGTCCTTTGCCTGCTCAGAGCACAAGCCATAGTATGAGAAAGTGAGCAGTGATTAAAAAGACAATGCAATGAGTTTGGGAATAAGAGTTTCGAGGTATACACTGTAAGCAGCAACTCTGTTAGCTCCTCGGTGCATCTTCCCCTTGTGCCTTCCAAAAGACCACTTTCCACTTTGTAGTTTCATGCAAATCTAACCAATTATCTAGGCAGTTTTTCATATGATGTAAAAAGTGACATTGCAATATTTATTTATTTTGTCCAGAATTACCTTTATCAAGATGTTTTACTTGGTCATTTTGGCTTGTCTCTGCAAACAACCAGATTCCCAATCCTGAATGGATCACAAATCTAGTCTTTTCGTCTATGACTAAGCTTGCACAAAACATGTGCAACAAGACTGAAGCGCCAATGCAAAATTTGGAGGAAAAAAACTATCAACTATCAATCAGATTTGAATGAACCATATATGCATGACAAACATCATCCCGATCAATAATTCTTTCGACCTATGTATAAATCAGTGTGGAAATAATGCCGCATAGATCGCCTTTATGGGATGGGAATATTGTATGTCACCATCTTTAGAGTCTCACCTTGAACAGTCCATGCTTATGGCTGTGCTGGCCCAGCCACACTCCACTTCCTGGGGTAAGTTCCATCTGAGGAGGGTCTATAACTCGCTCATAAATTCTGTAAAGAGAAAATAGCATTACATTGGTTGATGATGATCGATGATGGATGGATAATTGGTGGATGATGATGAGAATTAGGGCTGAACAATATTGAAAAAAAAGCAGATTTTCAACTCAGTCACGGTATCTCCAGTTAAATTTCTCGTATGTTGGGACATTTGTATGTCAAGCTATTACTGTATGTAAAAAAAAAAGTAACTGGTTCCCCTCAAATTACAAATATTTAAACAAATTATCAAACTTGTTGCTTAATGGAGCCCAAGATGTTTCCGTGTAGGACTCTCCTGTGTCTCTGTTTTTTTGACATTTCTGGTGGTTCTTTTTTCTCCTCTAACCCATATTCAATTTCGTATTCCAATACACACAACGTGTTCCTGTTTTCCACCGAGTCATATGACCTCTCCCTGAGCGCAATGCGCCCATTCAAAACCTTACATAAATTATAATTTATAATTTTTTGTACAATTTCAATAATTATAAATCTGTGTAAGTCTTGACAGTTTACAGTTCTTTGACAAGATTCTATTATTCAATTAATGTGTAAAAGTCAGTCAGAGTAAGACTTTAATATAAGTAGAGTACTTATACAACAACCGGACGTTTCGTCGAAAGACGTTTGGTCGACCGAACGTTTGGTAGAACGGATGTTTGGTAGAACAGACGTTTGGTAGAACGGACGTTTGGTAGAACGGACGTTTGGTAGAACGGACGTTTGGTCGCCGGGTTCGCTCGCTGTCAAATTATGACAGAGTTTACTGTTGATATTTTGATATTAGACATTTAGATATTAAACTCACTCTCTCTCTCTCATGATTAGAGAGCTGGTTTCAACAGTAACAACCCGGCGCCCAAACGTCCGTTCGACCAAACGTCCGTTCGACCAAACGTCCGTTCGACCAAACGTCCGTTCGACCAAACGTCCGTTCGACCAAACGTCCGTTCGACCAAACGTCCGTTCGACCAAACGTCCGTTCGACCAAACGTCCGTTCGACCAAACGTCCGTTCGACCAAACGTCCGTTCGACCAAACGTCCGTTCGACCAAACGTCCGTTCGACCAAACGTCCGTTCGACCAAACGTCCGTTCGACCAAACGTCCGTTCGACCAAACGTCCGTTCGACCAAACGTCCGTTCGACCAAACCGACAAAACTTCCGAGTACCCTTATACAAACATTTAAACCAACATGTGACACCAACTGTCATTGTTATTCTTTTGATTTTTCTTTAGCTTTGGATGTGTAATGCAAAGTCAGCCAAAGTTGTCAAACCTTTAAATAAGAAATAGAATACTGAAAACTTTGAATCAAACTCCATTGCCTTGCACACAAGGGACTGATGTTGCACTGGTTTGCTCTACTGTTTTTATCTTTTTGCTACATCTGAAGAATTATGCATTCCGAGTCTGTGGCACTAAATATCCATAGAAGATCTGTCAGTCTCTTTTCCTTTGACATGTAATCATTGGGAATTAAGTGAATTAAAATGTGCTATACAATGACAGCAATTAAATTGTTAATCAACAAATAGTTGATGATCACATTAATTGACAACCAAAAGGTTAATTGGCCCTAAGCATTTTAAATACTCTGATTTGCTCAGCGTATGGAAGGGACAGCCTCACCGATGGCTAAACGGAGATCCAATGTACTCTTTTGACAAACAGCTCTGAGGCTCGGAAGGAGAGCTCCATAACACCTGTCTCCGTGCAATCTACAACAAGCGGACTATTGATGGTATCAAAATTGATCCATGTGTCAATGTATCATCAGTTAATCACAGCCTATTCATATCTATCGAGCCAGTCAGTTTCACACACACTACACCAGTCTCTAGTGTCCAAAAAGCGACTAAGGACTCCTGTCTTTGCTGGCGAGCTAGTAACCCTGCACCAAATTCTCATCTTGGCTGGGCAGCATTAGATGGTGTGCCAATTTTTTCTTTGCAGGAAGGCTAGAAATGTCCCGCCAGACATTTTTTCCTCTGCTTTCTGGCTAAGTATATCATAACAGCCTCCGTATCCGCTAAGCGGCTAGGAACACCAAGTCAATCTCCTGTCTCCTGAGTCAACCCCAGTAGTGTGAGTACTTCGCTGCCTACCTCCACTAAGACTGGTCAGTGAAGACTGCCCCTCCAGTCGCATGCTATGGCCAAATCTCTAAGTTAACCCAACCAACTGTCAGGCAACTACCTCGCCTTGTTAGCCTGTAAAAGTGACACTTGTGACATTCCATATGTAACGATCAATATGCAAGGTATCAACCCAAAAACTTACCAACACCAACTGACTCAATCCTAGCGAATTATAGAGTTTTACTTAAAATATTTCATATTCAGGATTGAACCAGACACCCGCATAACAGAGAATTCCGCTGTTGACAAGTAAAAATGATCAAATAAATTAGCTTGAAAAAGGACATTCTGAGCATTTTTTAATGCTAACTGCCCTCCAAACTGCCCAGAAATTTGATACTGTGAAATCAACGGCTATTAAAAAAAATACAAACAATCTGATGTCACCTTTAATTCTGAGTATTTTGAATTTCATGGTTGGCTGTATATTCAAAGTCACTTAGCTTTTTTTTTTTTTTTTTTTTAAAGGCAAAATCTAAAATGAAGATAAAGAGAATTGTCTCATTGCAATGTGATCATTAGACCAATGTTCCACAGAAATCTAATTACAAATCTTCACACCACTGATGTTTTGTCAGGCTGATATGCTGGGTAGCAAGGGAGACTAATACCTTGGGGTTCACAGGCATTGTAAATGAGAAAAGCAGAATGTCATTTTATGGCCGTTGGTCACAAAGGTAATACAACATGCATCATTATAAGACTTCTAAGGTGGATCGCTCACAGTTTCTTTGCTTCATTAGGCACTGAAGTAATGAAACGGACAGCCATAAATAGTGCTGGGTATTGCAACTTGAAATGCATTGCAATACGATCCAATATGGCAAAGGCACAGTTTAATACATATTGCAATATATTTGCCGATGCTTGCCAATCCTTTAAACATGTTTATTTTAATGTAGTTATTTTGTGAAACAAATGTGATTAACACCACATGTAACCCGATGCACTCATCGACATTTGCATTTATAAAAAGGACAGAGATCGGCACCCGATTATATGGTGCCTTGTCACCACCATACATAGCTAGCCCTACGTATTTGATGACTTAATGTCATTAGATCATTATATATAACACTATGATTATTACTTAAACAATGATTATATTTACAGAATAACATCCATGAATGTGTTGATAAAATGAAGTATGTACAAGTTTCAAGTCAAAATGAAATAAATTAACTCTGAGCTCAGGCTGTTCAAGCACATATACTACATTTGCTTGAAATACATAAATATAAATGTGCCATTACTAGGATTGATGTACCACAAAATGGGTAATGATACATACAATATGATCAATAGATCTAGTAACACTTCACACTTGAAATTCCAAAGGGAAAACAAGCCTTAAAATCTAAATTTGGCAGCATTTACCCAAGGGCAATTGCATCACCTTGACCATGTAGAACAGGGGTCTCGAACTCAATTTACCTGGGGGCCGCTAGAGGCCGAGTCTGGGTGAGACTGGGCCGCATCAGGATTTCCACAGGAAAAGCACTGATAAAACATTCCAACGTTATCAAATATCTTTATTTTTTAACAAAAAATAATGAATTAAATAAATTAACTTAAAGATGAATAAAAAATAAATCAATCAGTAATACAAAACCAAATAATACTAATGAGCATACAGTAGATATACACTGGCTGGCTAAGTAGAGAAAATGAATTATTTTTATTCCGTTTCAAATGTCTGTATTAACAGCTCTTTAACCTTTAACTTTCTGAACTTGAATGGAACATTGAACATGAAATATTCTGAACACGGCTTCTCTTGCCTACTCCTTGCTGCTAGAGACCTGGCAGCGCTTCTTCTCACATAGTCACATTTGGCTTGAGGGAGGAAGCAGTGGAGACCCTCAGTAGAGCTTGAAGATGCTCATCAGTAAGTCTGGACCTGTACTTGGACTTATTGAAGTTCAAGGTGGAGAAGAGCTTCTCACACAAGTATGTGCTCCCAAAAAGGCACATGGTCCGCTTGAACCTTCGGGAAAGTTCAGGGAAGCTGGGGGTCAACTCTCTCAAAAATTGCCCAAGCTTGTCTGCTTCTCCACTCACCTCCCTGAACTTGGCTTTGAGTGCAGAGTTGCACTGCAGGTCAATGAGCTCCATTTGAAGCTCAGGAGGGGCATCTTGCACATCAAAGGAGAAGGGGTCCGCAAAAATTTGAAATGTGGCTTTGTGTGTCTTGAAGTCTGCAAATCTGTGATCAAATTCCTCCTGTAGCTTCGAAATGGCCTCAACATACTTCTCACCACTGAATGGTGTGCCTGCATCCACGAGAGCCTTGCATGCTGGGAAATGGCAAAGGTTTGTCTGAGAGAGCTGGGCTTTCCATAACACAAGTTTAGTGCAGAATGCTCTCACGTTGTCATAGGCAGCACTGACAAGTTGCCCCTGGCCTTGTAGCTTCTTGTTCAGTACATTAAGCTCATGTGTGATATCAACAAGAAAAGCCAAGTCCATGAGCCATTTGGGATCACTTAGCACAGGATCAATCAACTCACAAACGGCGTAGCTAGCTTTGACTGCTGCATTACTGTCTTTGGTAGCCTTCTTGAAGAGATCCTGTTGCCTCAGAAGACGTGTTTTAAGACTGGCAACCTGGTTGGCTCTCTCATCTCCCTGGTATTTTTCGTACTCCTCAGCATGTCTCGTAGTACAATTACGTTTCAAATTGTATTCCTTGTGCACCGCAACTTTTTTAGTGTAAATGAGACACGTCGGGGTGCCCCTGTGTTCAACAAAGAAATATTGCACTCCCCACTTTTCTTGAAACTGTCTGTGCTCATCACCGACCTTTCTCTTCACGGCAGGCTTTGAAAGAGACATCTCTGGGGCTCTGTAATATGTTTTTCCACTTGGAATGAGTCTCGGGTTGATCTTTCACATTCAGTCGCGCGGGTTTGTGGCGCATGTGCACTTTCGCTCTCCGTTTCAATCGCGGAGATGGCTACAGTCACTGACACAGGCTGGATCACGGATCATAGCGCCTCATTCAGTTCTATGCTGAGAGCAGCGGAGGAGTGTGCGCGCCGAGCGGAGTGATCGGCCTCACGGCTTCTCCTCCGCCCAGCTGATTGGAGGAATGAATGAGTGAGTGAGCGAGGCACTGGACAGCCCGGCCGATGTCCCGCCCTCCAGAGCCGTATACCTCACCGTGATTGGTTCATTCAGCTCCGAACCAAAGTTCCCTCTAATTTTTTGTTGGTCTGAGCAGAAAGACAACCTCCCTGAGCGCACTGAGTACCAGTGTGAGCGACATCATCAGTACTCGGATGATTCGCCTAAAGACGTTTCGCCGACGGACGTTTGACAGACGGGCAGGTCGCCGAATGGACGTTCCACCGAACGTTCATTCGGCCGAACGGAGGTTTCGCCGAAACGGGATTCGAACGCTCGCCCCGCCGGATCGTGTGTGTACAAGTTTTTCAACCTCGGCCCGCGGGCCATATACGGCCCGTTAGGATTTTTAATCCGGCCCGCCGCCGGTGTTGTCCAAATTATAGTAAAAATCAATGTTCGTCTACCATCAATGGCAGTCCGGGAATAAGCACTCTTGGGCAGGCAGATGTAGCAGAACCGAGCCGTAAAATGACAGCAATCGGGTCAAATCCATCCTAAAACAGCATTTAATGATTAAATACAAATACTGGATGATATCGCGATGGAGGCAAAAAAACGTCTATAGACGTCCATTCGCCAAACGGCTCAAAATGCTCTCAAATTCGGTCAAATCCAGCTGAAAACAGCGTTTAATGATTAAATACAAATACTAGTATTTGTATTTAATCATTAAACTAACAAATACTAGTACGACCTGTCCGTCTGTCAAACGTCCGTCGGCGAAACGTCTTTAGGCGAATCATCCGGTCACGACATCATCATTGCTCGCTATCGGCACACCAGTATCACACCTGCCACAAGCAGGTGCATGTCAATGTTCCCTCTAATTTTTCATGTAAAACATGCTGTAAAACAAGAAAAACATGAGTGGACAGAGCTACTGCCACTGGCTGCCACTTAAACGGCGCCATCATGGGGAAAGGGGTAAAAAAAAAAAAAAAAAAAAAAAAAATCGATCTTTCATATTAAGACGGGGGCCGCAAATTATCGTCCCGAGGGCCGCAGTTGGCCCGCGGGCCGCAAGTTTGAGACCCCTGATGTAGAATCTCAAAAGCTGATGCTAGCATTACATACAAAGTCAGCAGGATTCTTTCCCCTGTAGACCAATAACATTTTTTTCCTCACCCCTGGCTGGGGTTATTTTATACAGTAGGAGACACTGAGGACTACAACTACGATGACTGGCTTGTCAGGGCTTAAGTAGCCAAACCGTAGCAGCTGGGTCTCAAGCTGGTGTGCCTTAAGGGGAAAACCTTTGCAGTTCAGAACACAGAGCATTAGCCATGCTGGTGACAGATAAAATTATATGAATTTTAAATTACTATGCTGCAATGAGAAGCAGAAGTGTGTCGTTTTCATGACAATCAATAGAGCAAAAATCGTTTGAAAGTTCACCACCTATACATAAAATGGTTTTGTTGACAATGAATTTGCATCTGTGATGATCTTATAATTTAATATGACCAAAGAAAACAATAGCCAATAAAAATAAAGGACCTTTCTGAAAAACATAACTATCAAAAATTCATCCTAATCATAAAATCTCCATGATGCTGAAGATGATTTTCTGATGAATTCTACATTTTGAATGCTCTTATGAATGTAGATAACTCTTATGTTACCTTTACTCTCTTCTCTGGTGTTGGGCCTATTCTCTGCACATCACTGTCCATACAGAGTACCTAAAAGTCTTATTCAAAACATGAAGCCTTCATTCTCACTTTTAATTTTGTGAAATCAAACTGAGTAACACTAACACTGTGGCCAAATTGGATGCAAAACAATGGGAAAGAAACTATAGGAAACACTGGAAAAGGGAAAACAATACCTGTATCTATTTTAGGTTTGACAGGCTTAAAAGATACACTATCGGATGATTTTGCCTTAGTGCTGGCTTGATGGTGCATTAAGTGGAATACGCCGAGAAACTGCAAAGTTGAGATACTGACAAGTGAAAGGGATTCAAATGGCATTCAAATATCGGTAAAGATGAAGAGTACAGGAGCTGACCTTCTTGAGTGACCTTTTGATGAAAATGTCTAATTGATAATGATAAATACAATTTAATTTGTCAGAATGTTTTAAGCTTTTAAAGCTTAAATGTACACTTTGGGCAAAGAAAGTGTTTTTTATAAAACAAATGTTTGAAACGTTCTTAGTATAATTGTATAATATGTGGTAGTATAATTTAGATTTTTGAACTAATGATAAGTAAAGACTTTTTCATGATGAACTACAGTATAATGAACTTGCAAGCTGAAAAGAGAAGCACACAGTGACTGAGTGGCTCTCCAACAGTAGGTTACTTCTGTTTGGAGCCGATGTCTATGTGGTACCCAAAGCAAGAAGCCCTAGAGGAAAAAATAAGCTCTGCATTGAGGTTGGCTTTCATTTCACATTTAGCAGAGCATTTTCTGAACTGGGTGCCAAGAGAAAGGCTTCATAGGAGCTAAGAAGGAGCTGGCAGCACGAACTGGGCAGTAATGAGCCCAACAGCTGAGATCCCTTGGGAAACACTCACGAGTGTGCACACAAGTTGACCTTCTGAAAGTAGTAGAGGACAAACACCATGGTTGTAAGTGACAGCCTGCGTCTGTCATTACTCTGATTAGCTATTCCAAAACAAAATCCTAACTTTCTGAGTGACAAGAACGTATGTGTATGAGTGTTGAGTGTGTGCCACTAATTTCTTTTAGAGAATACGGAAATACATTAGCATAATACAATTGAGGCGTAAAGGCATAACCTTGTCTATGCAGCGCAATAACACTTTTGGAGGTAATGTCATACAAATGTGCTGCATTAGGAAAATGCCGTACAGAAAACTAATATGATCCAATAAATGCATTGTTTATCTTATATTGTGGCCCATCTCGAGTAAGATGGATCTAGCAGTATTCATGTTGAAGCATATTGCTAAAGGGCTTTCTATGCCCATGAATAAAACATCAACTCAAGTGGTGACCATTTTAGGTAAAATGGTCCATCTCGATGCTTATTCAAACCACTTGTAAAGTTGCTATTCACTGTAAAAATGGGGAATTCTCAAATACTACAGACAAGGGTTAGGAGTAAGTGGGCCACTATTATTTAGCCCCCTCATTCTCTCATTGCTTCGCTTACATCATTACTGATCAGTTTGTGTGAACTGCTTGAACAAAGTTGGGGCGTAATGAAATGCTAAGATCGAGACATGCTTAAACAAGTTTTAATATAATAGAAACTCCAAATTGCAAGACAATCAATTACAAAATGCTCGATAAGCTATTGGTAGGAAGGCTGCTGTGGGTGCATGTTTTTGTTCCAACCGATCCAACACAAACAATTTAACCAATGAGGTTTCTGCTGAAAAAAGAACCACCAGTGAAATGTTTTTCTCTTACAGGTTGGAACGAAAACCCGCACCCACTGCGGCCCTTTCTGGAATAGTTTGGGGACCACGGATTTAAAGCCATATTCTTAGACCAAGAAGTCTAAACCATGACATGATTGAAGATAATCTCTTTATGAAAAATATGTTATGATGTTAGGTGTAGTAGTACTCTGGAAACATCCCAACAAGTGCATTTAATCATATATTTTCTATTTCTTGTATTAACGTACCAGGTTCCCAATCTCAGCTAACTTTACACAAGATTTCGGACATAACACTAGCCAATCCCAGGGCACAAATTGACAAACAACAATTTACATTCAAATTTCAATGTGCAAACTCCTTTAAATTAACATTGCATTTATGTTTTAAGAATATGGAAGGAGACTCCCAACCCAGAGAAAATCCGCAACTAGTATGAAGAGAAAAAAGAAAATTTTGTAATACTGGAGTCGAGACCCTAACTTCCCAACAACTGCGCTAGCAAAATTGTGAAAAAACCTCTTAACCAGTCATGTTTTCAAATAGTATTTCTATAAGCCCCTTTACACTCGCTTTTATTTTTTGGGGTGGAGTAGGAAAAAAGACATTGCAACTAGAATTAATGGGCAACGCTCTGCCTTGATGGGAGTAATAGGTGTCTGGAAAGAATCAATAATACAATGCAATCCCATCATACTTTTTTCCATTCTGAATAGGGAACAGAGGCATTAGATGTTCTCAGATTTATGCTGCTCATTTGTCGAACAGCTGTCTTGCAGCAAGTGCATTAGGGGCAGGACAAGTGATATTTTTCTGACTCGAGGGAGATGATCTCTAAAGAGCTTTAAGAAAGATCTGGTTTGAGTGAGAGCCTTGACCGCCCAATCGATGAACGATTATATCATTGTAAATTTCTACTTCATGGTGGGATGTGTCCGTATGGTGCACCTACTAAGAGCAACTTTAATATGAAGAACTCCTCTAACAGTGAGATGTCTGTGTGGGTGAGTGTGGGGAAGGAGAGAGGAAGATTGTAATTGGTTGGTAATTTGATCATGGGTATTTCCACAGCCAGCACACTTAACAACTTGTCATAACACAGACAGCAAATGCCTGCTGATAATATCCACAACTAATATAGAAAGTACCTTATCAAAGTGGCAGCATTAAAATCAATGTACTTTAATACAGTGTGTGGTACCTGTTACAATCGACGTGCAGTAGTAGGTGAGACGAGCTGATAGTGAGCGCAATTTTGTGCCACTGGCCATCAGCAAGACGATAGGGGAAGGACTCAGAGCGTGGCTTGCCCTTGAAGCGATAGTGGTAACGGATCTCCTCCCTAACACCACTGCTCTCCAACTCAAAGTAGCTGAACAAGAGGAGAGAAGGTAAAAAAAATAGTTATGGTTTATTAAATTGCTTGTACATCTTAAAGCAATTCAAACATTGTTGTAAAAATGTTGCAAACCAATTATCTTAACAGCTCAGAAAATCAATGCTTATCCTTTTACGGTACACAAAAATAGTGAACACCCTCAGTCATAAGTTTTGGGAAGATTCACTGTTCAGTTGCATGAGATAGTCTTTAAAAGCTTTGACCAAGGGTTTATCTGTGGTTACAAGTCGTTATCACGCTATTAATTGATCAATTTATATTTTGTTGTTGTTTTAACATTTTTTTCCAATTATGCTGTAAAATATATTATATATCTTACAGCATGATTGGAAAAAAAATACACAGAGAAAAATAATAATATTCAAGTCATTGTCTAAGATGCAACCCCCAGTTTTGTATTTTTAATTTTAGGCACTTGAACTGTATCTTGCCTTGTGTCCAGCCTCATCAATCATGTGACTTGGCGGACAACCAGCACCAGCAGCAGCTTCAGAGCTGCAAGCTACTAGTTATACCATTTTACATTTCCTGTGGCAGTAAATAACCTGAACAGTGGAATCTGTGACACAACGTGATGGACATAAACAACTGATTCACTGTAAAACGATTGATAACCTATAAAAAAAATCCCCAAAGTATCAGCCTCCATGGCTATTCTAATGTACAGAGGTACACAAGAACCCACACAAAATGCCACTTGAATCAAGCCCATGAAAGGCAAAAAATACAAGAGTATCATGCATATTAATGGTGAGGGAGTATGTACCCTTCACAACAACAAAAGAAACAGCAGACTATTCTTTACTAAATTTATTTATTCATCTTCTTGTTTGGTAAACGAATGAAACTGAATTGAAGTCAATAGAACCCGATGAACGTAAAACAAATGCATGTAGGACATTCTGTGCTTGTTGTAACATGGATGTGAACCTTTGTTTGAATTTTCAATGTTGAGGTTTTCTTTCAAGATGATGATACTGGCATGAAATAGACAAAGCAATCAATGCATATGTAATTGTGTGTTATTCTGACCCGGAGCTAATCAATTTACGAGCACATAGAACAAGTATAAATGGAATGAGGCCCGGTTAATCATGAACAATCAAACATCTTAAACCTTATGAAAGCAAATGATAGCGCATGTGCAACCCCCTGAAGCTGAGCTTGCAATGATACATCATCAATAGTGTTTGTAAATTAGATCAAAACAAGTAAACTAAAAAAGAATGGTTTTGTACATGGCATCTCCAAAATTATTCGCTTTATATGAGACCACCCAAAATTGCATCTTCGTGCCATGAATATTGGTTATTCAAAAACCGAAAGCACTTCTCAAGACTTTATATTGGTCAATAATTTGGTAATACCCTGATGTCAACGACATAAGTGGCATTATCCTGCATGGAAAAAAGACAGTGTTCAACTTCAAAGTTAAAGGAGATGTAAATAAAGTCATGGAAAAGCAGTTCCAGCACCCGTCTTCAAGCACCATGTCATCACTCTGAAATGAAATGAATACATCACTGTCTGGCTCGGGCAGGCAGCTCGTCTCCATCAATGATACGTGTCAGCTAGAGAAGATTCATTTGCATTGAGTGAGGAGTAAAGCGATAATAAAAGCTCTCCGACATCAGCTTCTCAGCTGATGGAAGCCTTGTCAAAATTTAGAGAGGACTGGATTTACCGAGTGGGCAGACAGACACCTTTATCTTGATTCGACTCGTGAAATAATCACCAAAGCCATTAACTCCACTTCACAGCCTGCATTTATTTTATAGAACATTCAGTAGGAGCTGTTGTAATAGGGAATATTTAATGAGGGGGAATAATCTAGTGGCAAGATATAATAAACATGTCCTAACAGAAAATGAAAAAGATTATCGGTTTAAGTGTCGCCACACTGCACTAAATACAAAGCGGTTGTTGACAGTTTTGGAGCTTAGTTTTCAAAGAAACATACTGTAATCACTGTACTTTACTTAGCTTAGCTAATAATTATGTCAAAAAAGGTTTTTAATTAACCTTTGGGTAATAAAAATTGTAAAAATAGTATCTGACCAAAAATATACGATGTACCAACAACAGAAAATAAACTAGACACACAAACATGGCATGTACATGAATGAACAACATGAATGTCCTAGATTGATATATACAGTATACAAATAATCAACAATAGTGGAAAAGCCCTTGCCAATATAATATTTAAAGTATGGTGATTCATGGTTGTACTAAATGGAGATTGGATGTCTTGTAAGGGTAAAATTCAAATCATATTTCCCTACATAGTGGACTAACCGGTTCAACGTATTTGTGTTAGCATTAGTGATGAAAAGTGGTCCAGAAATTTGATAAACATGTTTGTCCTCAAAGCTTTTTTCAATGAACAGTTATCACAGACTTGAGGAGTCTGCGCATCTTCCTTGCATTACATGGCCTATTGCATCTCTGTCTCTCTTTTCGTTGACAAGTCCCAAAGTGTTGACCCCTGGCTTTCAAGCGGATAATTGGCTGTCATCTGCTCTCCATAAAGCAGATGTGTGGCACCAAGGTTGAAGTGAAAGGGCATTGATGATAAACAGCCCTCCCAGAAATTACCCGCAGCCAAAGTTTCCCCCAAGAAATTAAGTGTACCCATTTTGAGGAATAGTACTTAGGGCGCATTTCCCATTTCGAGCCTTTGTCCCGAAACAAGCTGTATTTGTTTGCGCAAATGTGAATAGAGCGACTGCATTCAGATTTAAAAGCCTTGAAGTATCTAGATGAGGTGGTCTCGGCTTCCATTCATGCTCTGGTTCATTCACGGTCAAAACAAGGCTGATGCATCAAGCGACATAACTCACTAATGACTGTGGTTCGATCTTTCAATCTCTAAGAGAGAGGGTTGAAATGATAGCCTCACAAAACGTAGCTTACGCACAAACAAGAAGTGGCAGCACTGCAAGAAAGCGACGTTTAGCAAGTAAACACTCCACAATTTAGTAACGATGGTAAACAATTTACCAACTAAAAGATGTTGAAGTAGGCAATTATATATTATATTATATTGTATGCATGTATGGCATGTATATATATATATATACCCATATATATATATATATATATATATATATATATATATATATATATATATATACATACACACACATATATATACATACACACACATATATATACATACAGACACACATATATATATGTGGTGGCTGGCGCTGGTGCGTGGGTATGTGTATATATTGTTTAACACAATATCCCAACTGGAATAAAGTGGGTTTCATTTAAAGATAAAATACAGATTATAACAAGAAATGCCTCAAGTCATCACTCTCCATCTACCCTTGTTATGAGTGACATTGACCATCTCGGAAAAGTTCTTGTCCGTAAATGTTTTATGAAAGAAAAAAAGACTAAGTACTCCTAACTGACAAGTGAAGGTAGCTTGAACCACTGACAGACCAAGATTTTCCCAGCAGACCCTGGATGAAAGAGATGTGGTGCGAGTTTGGATGTGGTAGCAGCCTCATTACGGAGGGGTGAGGATCTCTTTCGATCGACATGCGATCTTGTCAAATGCTTTCAAAAAGGAACAACAGTGTTTGAACCAAAAAGGAACAACAGGCTTTGAACAAAAAGAAAACCATCCTTACCTACAAGAAAACACAAATGTCATATATTTCAGTTGCTGTTCTGAACCTTAGCAGTAACCCAAAAGTAAAAAAGGAAAGGGAGTTCCTCCTTGATAGCTTTTATAGCCATTACATCTCTATGGTGATAGCTTGCTGGACTGGGCTTTAATACTTGGCTTGGGACCCAAAGGGGCTTTTGTTGACTTGCAATAGACGGAAATGGTAAGAAATGTAATTCATTGATGAAGATAAAATCTTCATCTAATTAAATGGACTCTTGTTATTATTGCTACCATTGAACAGCATTACACAATTGGTATTTTCACATTGCATGGGATGGTGCTAAACTTGGATTTTTTTTGTATATATATCTTATCTGTTTGAGCAGATTTTTACATGGCAATAACACGTAAAGAAAACTGTCTAATCAAGAGACAAGCATGCGCACAAAACAAGGTAAGGTGACGCACTGTACTACAGAAGTAAATAAGACCCACCTGTAGAACTACTACAAAGACCTTTGTGGCATTTTGAAGCCTTTTGTCCTTGACATAACTCAGAGGTCCTCCAGTGGAGCTTGACGAGACAGGAATATTAACTTCCTTATGATATTGACCCTAATAATGTGCTTTTGATTCATACAGTATCTGAGAAATACCATGTTCGATGATTTTTCTTAAGATTTTCCCTTCAAAGTAACACATTTGTACTCCCTATTAAAACCATGAATATATAGGTGTACATTGTGAATCATATACTAATAAATTGAGAGGATTACCAGGTGTTCAAAAGAACATAGTCTGCACCAAGGATTTTCAGATTCTGTTCATTTCTGGCTTTAATTGTTGTACACTAGTCGTGTTAAAGTCTGACTAACAACAGCTTTTCTGAACATCGGCCCATTCTGCTGCTGCTGGGCCCATATTTCTTTCACCTTATGACAGTGTTCTCGCATAATCTTATGTCTTAAATTTATTAATTCCATCTGTGCATATTCAGTACAATGTTGGATGAGTTAATAAAGACTCCTCAAATGGGCTAGAGATAGGTGAAGCGTGTTCCGGGACAACCAGAAAGGTCCACTTGTGATTGATTCAAAGCCTTGAGAATTTACTCATCTTGAGCTGCTCCTTTTAACAGAACGCAGTCCCCCCTCCCCGGTATCATAAATCCTACATGTTCTAGGTAGGAGCTAATCAGATTATGTCAGGGTGTTTCTTGGGATTCATCACGATTTAGCCACTTCTGTAGACTAGTGCAGGGAACCCACAGCGCGGGGCAGTTCAAGTGAGGTTGGTGGCATCAGTGTGTGTGGTGGGCCTTTAAGATAAGGTTTGTTCGACTGATATCCACATATGTACTCGCAACTTCATGAGAGCTCAGGTGCACGATCACTTTGTACATTGAATGCCCGTTGATGCAACATCCTGCGAGATGCATTATCATTATTATGCTTATTACTGTGATTAATTTTAAAGACAATACATAGAAGCTAATCTTGCTGCTCTGCTCGATGAACAACATTGTGATCACAACACTGCCTATATCTGTGCTATGTGTGTATGTCTCATCGTTTCTATGCTCCTTTCTAGTCTTTTGTCCAGTTTTTTCCCCCTTCCTCCTTACTATTGCCTTATTCATTTATCTTTTGTTTTAACACTTTATTAAATAAATCAAATTTAAAGTACTGATATGAAATTACACTGGAAGGTGATTGTTGTAATTTTTAACACCAGTTTTTAGTACACCTATGAATCAGCTACCCGCAAACAACTAGAGCATGAGAATTCTACTTATAACAAAGAGGTCTAATCCATTCCAGTTAAATTGTGCCAGAAAGGGGCTACAGACAAAATGAAGAGGATTATTGAGAGATTACCTGTGTTCTGCTTCGTGGATTGAGAATATAACACCCGATGTTGAGGACTTCTGTTGGATGGAGGCCAAAAAGGTAAATTCACTTTTTCTCCTGAATAGCTGTATGACTTTCTCTGTACTGTGTGCCGGGGCTTGAATTGCTCTTGCAACATCTGAAGAAAGAAAATGTTGATAAATCAGTTTTTTTTTTTGTATTCTGCAAAATCTGAAAAAAATAAGGTTGCCAATTATATAAAGAAGATATCAATACGCAGTTGTACAAGCAATATGTTTTCTTGAATGTCCATAATCAATTAAAAGTTTATGGGTGAAGTTTTCAAACCTGTAGTAAATTGCAAGCACAATCTTCCACAGTGAACATAAGAATACAGGAGATAAAATAGACCCCACAGAAATGTCAGCAATAACCATATAGCAAGACAATGATCCACTCCAGAGTTAGTCTAAGAAGAGGTGGCAGAGGGAAACATGAAGAGATGCTGCTACAATGGGCTTGTCATGTCTCTGAGGAAAGACAGCAGCAGGCTGAAAAGTTGCTTTGAAGAAGGCGATGAAGGCTTTTACACGTTTGTTGCTGAAGGCTTTTGCACAAAAGCTATGAATAGCAAGGTCTCTACACTATCTTCTAATTAGTCTTTTAATTAAAAAATAACTGCGCGACAATAGTTCTGTATACTGTGACCCTATACCTACTGTATACTTCTGTATATTTATCTTTAATGTATATTTAAATAAGCTGGTGAAAGTCAGCATTGCTCCCAGTGAATTGATCACAAGGTCCTTTGTGAAGAGCCAAAACGAAACATGGAGACTGCAGGCAAGTGTTAATTCCTCAGTTTCCTACATTTGAGATATGGACTCTGTGCTACTCACTACAATACAAATTGTTCATTTCACAGTCACTGATTGTGCTGCATTCTCCTGATTTCGGTGCAGAAAGCATTCCTCTACTTCAGTGACGGTGTGAATGTGAGTTTGCATGCTAAATGATTCATGGCTTGTAAATCAAAATTTAGATTTTAGACAATTAAAATCACCAAAGCTGTGTTTTACTATTAGGGATCAACTAGCCAACTTTTTTTTATTGCTCTCTTGGTTTGTTATTTTATGTCTATTTTATGGTCTTTAAAATGACAGTCGCTCTCCGTGGTGCTGAAGCCCGTAAGCCCCGTTGTTCCAGGCATGTGTATGTTATAAAACGATGTTATGATGAGATTTATTATTTGGGTTTAGGGCGCCCAGTGCTCCATGCCAGCACTGATTTGTTCCACCGGTGGTTCTGACCTACATGCAAACGGAGTGATGATAACCTGGCAAGCTTTTTTTTAAAGATACTAGTCAGCCTGGTCTTCTGTGGTTTACATTGGAATTATACTCCGGTAAAATCCGAACAAAAAAACAAATCAGAGGTCACGAAGCAGGAATTTGTAATCCATCATGAAGAGGAGCACTTTTTTTTAGCTTCCTGCTGTTCCCTGTAGAACATAAAGTGTCGTTCATAGCGCAAGAGAACACCAAAACAAATTTTGTACACAGGCTCCGACTTGCTCTCAGATGGAACCAAAGAAAGGCCTATTTCCGCAAATCTTTCAAACGGACTTTAGGGTTTGTTTTCTTTTAAAAAACACAACAGAACTACAAACTGAATACTATTTTTTTTTTCACAAATACACCAGTCATCACCATGATAGCTAGTGAACTACCAAATAAATACAACTGCCCATGTGAGTCACATCCATACTTCTTTCAGAATCAGTCTTTTCTTGTCAACCCCACTTCTAGCATCAATTGTGAAATCCAATTCAAGCCATGGAAGACCAGACTGACTTGCTATCTATATTGTATATTGCAAAAGTCAAGAAGGATTGCCAGGCTATAGTCATGAGTGTAAGGAACCACCAAATGTCTGTACTTGTTTTTATAAAGAAAGTGTGGGAGAGCAAAAAAACCTTGTGGGGAAAAAACAATTACATTGCATAAAATTGAAAGTGAATCTAATTGAATCGAACCATAGATTTAAAGGAGCCAGATGTTAACCTGAACATTTCAAGTGTTTTACTTAAATCATTCAGAACATCCTAACCACTCGGCCTCCATTTTACTTAAATCGGAAAATGTATATTAGTATAACTTCCTTACATGTGTGTTACATGTCACAAAATGTAAGATCTGCTAAACAAGTACCTCTGAATTGATGTTATGTCATTAGAACTGTGTCACAAAACATTACACCAATTACCTATCCCATAGAATTTGAGTTTGTTTTCATGTTTACACTCTGGATATTTTCATGCAAAGGGAAGGATCTGAAACTAAATCATCAATGTTTTATCAATTCAGATTCATGAATTTTTCAACAGCCAAGAGATTATTGAAATATGAGTTACAGCAACTTAGTGGAGGCAAACTGAGGGCTTGATAGCGGTTCAAGGCTACTTTATATGCACTCATTCAAGTGCTGCTCACTGTCTCTTGTTTATGCATGAACAATCATAACTTTTTGTGCCATTCTAAAAGCCTTTCTTTCAACAATTCTTGCTGAATTTCAGTATACAAAACTGAAAAAACTACATAATTCAATTGTTGTTTGGTAAAACAAAACATCCCCACTGCTATTTCCAATTTGGTATACCAACAGTGGTTGTTTTTTGTGTTATGGTTTGTACATTAACACAATCGTTTAAATCGGAGAGACGAACAGGTAAACACAAACATACACTATCAAACAATCCCTTTGCCTTTAATTTGACAATAATGATTAAATTGAGACCCATCGCCATACTATCTGTGCAAGTAATAGATATGTTCATGTGTTACAGGTTGAAGGCTAGTCAAATCTCTGTTCATGTTATTGTCTTCGTTATTGTGTACACTGTGATTCCGTTATTCCTGGTCAGATCACAATGACATAAATATATTCTGGTAATGTACACATCAATTCAGACCCCTATTTTTTATTTGTGGTATGGGTAGAGTAATTAATTGCTAGACTCATCATTCCCCTGTAGGTTAGTTAGTTAGATTTATATCCTTCAGATCACTTCAGCATGTGGTTGTGCAATTTTCCTTCTTATTGACAATAAAACACACTGAGTAAGAACCATTTTACTCATTCCTGAAATATGAATCTGAAAATGGGCGAGTTGCTCGGGACAGTCTGCTATGGACAAGATGTCTAGCTTAAAAACTGGATAGTTTCATGTTTAGAGATTCACAGCTTGAAGACCAAATTATATTTCAAGAGGAGAGATAGCTTGGCATAAAGGCTGTTTAAATCTGGCAAAGTCTTATGAGGATAAGCGAGTCGGAAATGAATATATGAATAAATAAATGCCAATTATGTTTCTAGCACATGCCTTGCTTGGCTTCTTTGGTGGGCTAGAGCCGACAATAGAACATTTTACATTATCATTTCCTTTAAGAAGCTGTCCAGTACTAGAAATATATTAACCCAGTTTAATTTGGATCCATTCTATTCTTCATAGGCCATTCTCGTTTGGTTAGATCCAGGGTCGTTACTTTTTAATTTGTTTTATAAAGCAAAGTTGAAACAGTATCTAAATTATTTCCCTTCTGTCTCTCCATAGACTTAGAGCACAACTACGCATGAGTTGATATTCGTTTCTCATCCTGTGAGAACCGTTTAACTAAAAATTGTTAATACGCTTTCAAAATTAACCCTCAGTGTTCATACATACCATGTTTGATACATGGATTCCAAGCAACTATGTAGCATGGCTGGCAGTTAGAATGTCGCATGCAGCAGCATCCAACATTAGATGTGTTTTGGTTAGCTCAAGTTAAGTTCTGTTAAGTGCTTGTTAAATTTCTAGCGTTTCTTCGAGGGGCCGCAGCGAAAAAACTACAAACTCCACCACCAAAATGTATCTTCTGTGGGATTCATATGTATGTGTTTTATGTCATCTAGGCTTTGTAAAATAATACAATTGAGATGTTGATTACAATCTCACAATCCAAATGCTTACTCAATGTCTGTGTGCAACATGTAAATATGCGCCATAATAGGTTCAATAAATAAAAACTGGGCATCCTAGTGGCAGAGTGGTAAGCACATCCAAATCGCAGTTCTGAGATGAACAGATCAATCCTGCATGTAATCTGGACGCAGGAACCTTGGCTTGAACCCTCGATCTCAAAACTGTGAGGTCGATGCGTTGGAGTGTTTCATGTGTTCCATTCAATACACGCAACTACCACAGTCAGTAAAATTTAATCAAAATGAAATTTTTAAACTATAAGTAGCAGTGAAATATATATTTATATTTGGTGGCCTCATTTTTTATTGGTAGGGTTCTAACTATGCAGATGGTAGAATTCCCTGTGGCCCCTTTTCATATTAAAAAATATGAGCTCCTCTTGATAGTTTATTAAGAGCACTTCAGCATTTAAAGTGGATATCACATCCCTTTTGCCATTTCAATAAATTGTTACCACACACAAATGCATATACTTCTCATTTGATTGAGTGTGATACAAGTTTAATCCCAAGTGCAAAAATATTATAGCACCTGGCTTAAAGCTGTCACAGGTGTAGACGCACTAAAGTTACCAATCTATCTCACTACATTTTCCCATTAATTTGACAGGAAGGACGTAATCAAGACATTCCAATACGTATGTGCCTTTAAAAGATATCCCCTTCATGTACGATGAATAATTCAGATTTCATCGAGGTCCCTGTGAGACAGGACCAGTGTCTCGCCTCCTCGATTCAGGAAGCTCATACATAAAAGATGAAAGCTTTGATAACCTTCATTGGTTTCGGTGGAGCTGTAAGACTTTATTGTTGTGGCATTGCTTAGCTACATGCAACCTGTGAAATGGCCATATCTTGCCCACAAGAGGAATGGTCATATCTGTGCCAAATGAGACCTGACTCCACTCTGGAGAAAAGGAGGTATAAATAGAGACATGATTTTTACACTTAAGGATGCTGTTGAATTCTTTATAAATTCTAGTAATTTATTTCAAGAATGTTCAAAATACACCTGAAGGCCTTCAGACCCTCACAATGGCAGCACGCAGTTTGCCGAAGTAGATGTTCACGGCAGCAGGGGAGCCCGTGCCCATTCAAAGCATGAGAGAATTTACTGCTCTCCTGGAACTTGTTCTATTTTAGAGTAGCAGATTAAAACACTGAAAAGAAAATTCACAACCAATTGTCCTTGACAAAGTGGAATCTCAACGCTTGTAGGTCAAGCTGAAAAATTGCTTCTCCATTACACAAAATGTATTAAAAAAAACTAAAAAGGTGGAAATTTCAAATGGAGAATGAAGTTTAGGTTGAAAAAATTGTAATTAAAAAGAATTAAAAGTCTCGAAAGAGCATGCAATGCTCCGCTGGTTCCACCTTCATTGCCGCAGATTGGTCTACCAAATTCCAAAACACGTGCAATTTATGCTGATTTGATATGTGCTACTTTAGAGCACTGACTTAAGAAAGCAGAAAAAATACTATCCTCTTGGAAGCTAGTAAATTTTGGTACAGTGCAGCATCCTATTAGTTATCCGTGGACTTTAAGATGACATTGTGCAGGTCAAATCAGTTGCCAATTGAGTCTGGGTTGGCATTTAATTAAAATTATGAATAATAAAAAAATAAAAAGTTATAATCCCAGTCGTTCACTATTACAAATATACTTCAAAATGTTTTGTATATGTCCTAGGTTCAAATCCAGGTCTGTCCACCTGTGTGGCGTTTGCATGTTCACCCCGGGCCTGCGTGGGTTTTCTCCGGGTACTCCGGTTTCCTCCCACATGCATGGTAGGCTGATTGGACACTGAATTGCCCCTAGGTATGGGTGTGAATGTGCATGGTTGTCCGTCTCCTTGTGCCTTGCGATCGTCTGGCCACCGATTGAGGGTGTCCCCCGCCTTTGGCCCAGAGACAGAGAGATGAGATATTTATATAATATATTATGTATATTGCTATTACACTTCTCACAAATGGTTTGTTTCCAATTGATTGTGGTCTTTAACTAAAAAAAGTGTGTGTGCATGTTTCTCTTTGTGTGGCAATTATTAGGGGCTGTGCCAGTGCTCAGTTTGGTTCCGTATGTGCAACTGCAAACATAATTTTGGCTGACAAAGAACACAATTAATGTACAGTACATAATTACATTATTAATCTGTTTTGAAAGGAATTTGCCAATACAGTTTTCTGGCTTGTTACTGTCAAATGTTAGTTGAATTTTGGGAGTAGGGACCTGCAGACATCACCCCCAGTCTTCCTCCAAAATGGTGTCAGTGCCATTTGGTGTCAGTGAGTTCCTTCTTAGTGTTATTTGACTTTGACACAAAATGCTACAGTGATTTTCGATATCCTGCACAGTAGGGGTGTGTATTGCCTCATAGCTGGCAATACGAGTCGTATCATGATTCACAGGTCACGATTTCATTATCTATTAAAACCAAGATTTTTCTGGTGCACTTTTGATGATGCTGGGGCCCACAAGGCCAGCTAATCCCTTGTTTTTTTTTTCAGTTTCCATATCATTGTTGATAACTTTTCATTTGCAACACATCTTTTCTCACTTGGTCAAAATACTTGAAAAAATATTTTAATTAGAATAACAGTATAAGATACTTGTCGGCTGGTTCACTTCCTTCTATGTGCTCAATCTACTCAACTCACCACTTTGATGGACCAAAAATAAATAAATGAAAAAATAGTCTTTCATATTGGCAGTCCTCATGTTGGAGCATATTCTGATATAACACATATTGCCATTTTTCTAATAGACAATTATTCACCCCCACTCCGCTCCAAAAAAAAACTAAAACGCTGGCCACAACAGCAATTAAATTTAAGGGATGAGGGTCCAACGTGTGGAGAAGTCGACCTCCTGCTACATTACTTCCAGTAATGATTCTGGATCTCTGGCCAACAGCAAAATTGGATTAAAACCATGTTTTGTGTTTTTTGGTGTTTATTTTACAAAGAAAAAGACTACACTTTGCGGTTCCATGAAGTCTGATCTATCATATTCAGTAAATTATCCTCTGAAGTGATAGTGTGCCTTTAAATTAAACAATTGCTTCAAACAATAAGACCACACTGCCTTAATCTGCATATTTCAAAACATGCAGCAAGCTGCCTTCTACTGGCTAATAATTCGGAAATTAATTAATCAGCCTTGCTACAAAATAATGGCTCCAAAGATTGTTAGATACATGCCCATGATACATAGTTATCAAGACAATCAAATTCGCCAATGACGGAGAAGTAGGATTTCAAAATTAGCGTCAGGAGGAACACCAAAAACAACCCGAGTGGTATTTTGACAGGCCTTCAGCCTGTAAGAAGATAACGTCCAAAGGGAAAAGCTGTTGGAGTTCCTGCTGTTTTGTCTGTGTGTTGCAAGCTCAAAAGCCTTTGTTGTCTTCATACACAGCTGCGTATAACGAAATTGCTGATTGTATTCGATCTATATTGTCCTTATTTTTGCCCATTATATTTTGGATACTTGGAATAGTTGAACATACAATACAAAAAAATATGAATATATATTACAAAGTTGGAATTAATAAAATCAGTGGGGCCTGGACTTACAGTATGAATTCATGCCTTGATTAAGGCAATAACCCAATTTTCTGATATATCAAATCCATTCATTCATTCATTCATTCATTTTCTGAACTGCTTTATCCTCACTAGAGTCACAGGGGTGCTGGAGCCTATCCCAGCTAACTTTGGGCCAGAGATGGGGGACACCCTGAATCGGTGCCCAGCCAATTGCAGGGCACAAGGAGACATACAACCATTCATGCTCACACTCATACGTTGGGGCAATTTAGAGTGTCCAATCAGCTTACTATGCATGTTTTTGGAATGTGGGAGGAAACCGGAGTACCTAGAGAAAACCCACACAGGCCCAGGGAGAACATGCAAACGCCACACAGGTGGACCGACCTGGATTTGAAACCACGACCTCAGAGCTGTGAGGCTGAGGCGCTAACCCAGGGTTGGGCAAACTTTTCGGCCCGGGGGCCACATTGACTTTAAAAATTTGACATGCGGGCCGGGTCAGCACAAGATACGATACATATAAAAAACTGCATCCGTTAACAGTACATATGAAACAAACAGAAAGAAAGGACTAAAGTATGAACATACTCATGTAGAGCCAAATAACACCAGAATCCTCTGTGCCATCTTCTGGATGTTTGTAAATTTGGCTGCACTTAATGAAGCCTAAAACTCAGAGACTTTCAGGGAGTTGAACTTGTCACATTGGAGATCAATCAGTTCCAATTGCAACTCCTCCAACTGCAACTCATGTGGAACCGTTTCCGGGTCTTGTGAGAAAGGGCATGACACCAGCTGTCAATTTTTTCCAATATCACAAAACCGACGGCAGAATTGCTCATGCAGGTCATCCAATGATTTCCTGTATTTTGACCGCATAAAAAAAAATATATATAATAATTTGGACAACGTCGGCGGGCCGGATTAAAAGGCCTAATGGGCCGTATATGGCCTGCGGGCCGTAGTTTGCCCATGTCTGCGCTAACCACTAAAGCCGCCGGGCCGCCACATATCAAATCAATTTACTTAATGAACATGAAATGAAGTACCATGAATCTTTTCCAGGCCTTTCCAGGGAATGTAAATTAATTAACAGGTGTCAGTGTATCATCCCTAAATACTGTATTTCGGTTTTGCATGTGTTGCATGTCCCCTTCAGGGCTGAGACCAAGTGTGTGACACCAGGAGCTGAACCTAATTATAATGGCTGCTAATTTCCCTGTCAGTGTCAGTGCATGAGTTGCAATGGCAGCTTCTTGCAAGTTTCTCACTTTGGAATTCTTGTCTTGTCATCTGTTGTTTTAAAAAAAAAAAGATATTCGAGGAGCACCATTTCTGAAGCCTGCTCATGAATCTGATTTTGGCTTCTTGTCGCCAGTCTTATTTTGTTCCCAGTTTTCAGTGCTCTATGGGAGAGTATTAGCACGTTCTTCCCTTTTGTTCATCAAATGGTCGGATCATCCATTTAGACCTTTGAGTAGGGGCTTTTATTAAGTGTGGTGATGCCCTAATGTTCCAACTAGATATGAAGAGATGGGGAGATGAATTTAAAAAAAGTCTGAGGTAATTATTCATGAAAAAAATCTGCTGTTGGTGACACAGAATTTAGGTGGACAGTAAGTGTTCTCTCTTTCTGTCTTCATCTCTATCTGTCTCTCTCCGTCTCTATCTCTCTCGCGGTGGCTCTCTCTCACTGTCTCTCTCTCTCTCTCTCTCTCTCTCTCTCTCTCTCTCTCTCTCTCTCTCTCTCTCTCTCTCTCTCTCTCTCTACTCTCTCTCTCTCACTCTCTCAAACTCTCTCTCTCACTGTCTCTCTCTCTCTCACACTGTCTCTCTCTCTCTGTCTCTCTCTCACTGTCTCTCTCTCTCTCACTGTCTCTCTCTCTCTCACTGTCTCTCCCTCTCGCTGTCTCTCCCTCTCACTGTCTCTCCCTCTCACTGTCTCTCCCTCTCACTGTCTCTCCCTCTCACCGTCTCTCTCTCTCTCACCGTCTCTCTCTCTCACTGTCTCTCTCTCTCTAACATACATAAACACATATATTCATTAACATGAATATGTATCTGTTCATTAATATGTACTGTCCCTTTATTAAATAAATCAAACTCAAACTCAATCAACTTAGCCGCTGGCCGCAAATAGATGACTTGCCTTGGACATGGTGATTAAGTGGATGATTACATGCTGCGTGAATGGAATATACAGTAGGCTTAATCAAAATAGAGGAATAAGGTAATAATTATTGTACGCCATATGCATTTCATATATCCCCTAAACAGCTCAGTGCTTTGACTGTGGATATCACAAGTGTTTTGAAGGGTGGGCACAACACCCTATGGCCTACATATGGTGAATGGATCTGCTCTTGAACAGCCCTTTAAATCAGTCTTTAATGAGAGATTCCCAATGAATATGAGTTCACATAGAATGAGAGTCCCAATAAACACCAGTCTAAGTCAGTGTTTTCCGACTACTATGCCATGGCGGAGTTTTTGGTGTGCAGTGGAAAGTCACCCACACTCACCTAATTGATGTTAAACTGTTTTTTGAACATTTTGAACATCCCAAATGTGCTGTTGCTGAGTGTCTGTGCTCTCCAATGGTTGGCAATCATGTAATTCTCTTCCATATCAGTAGGTGGCAACAGATAGGTAATTACTTTGTTTGGTGATAAGTCAGGTGGAGGTGACAGTTTCATTGTGGATAGCCGCTAACAAAACTATAATGGTGACAGCAATGGAAAGGTTTTTGTAAAGGAAAGAGGCTGACAAGAACTAGACAGTGGATGATGAAAGCCCCATGAATGGGAGGCGGTTAAAAGATAGCAAAGAATGAGTTGTTCGCGCCTCAGCCTCACAGTGGGGGACCTGGGTTCAAATCCAGGTCAGTCCACCTGTGTGGAGTTTGCATGTTCTTCCCAGGCCTGTGTGGGTTTTCTCTCCGGGTACTCCGGTTTCCTCCCACATTCCAAAGGCATGCATGGTAGGCTGATTGGACACTCTAAATTGCCCCTAGGTTGTTTGTCCCCTTGTGCCCTGCTATTGGCTGGCCACCAATTCAGGGTGTCCGCTGCCTCTGGCCCAAAGTCAGCTGGAATAGGGTCCAGCACCCCCCACGACCCTAGTGAGGATAAAGCGGTTCAGAGATGAGAAAATAAGAACTTTAAACATCTAACAAAAATGTTTATGGTTGAGGGGAATTCATGATAACAGTGGGAACTCTGACAATAATCTGCAGTTCTGCTTCATCAGCAGAACAAATTTTTAACCAAGATGTGTTTCTTATCTCTAACCCAATAAAAGTTTCATCCATATACTGCACACCAACATTCAATAACAAAGTCATTTTTTTGTGTTTAACTAGTGCTAGATCACATCACAAGCAGGGAAAAATAGAGTTTAGCTGAGAGCATGCAGTTATAACAAAGTCGTGCATAAATTCAGCAGGGTTGATTGGGCCATCAAATGTGTCTTTTTTATGCATATAAATGACTTGAAGAAAAATTATTTCCAATAATATATGTGCATATTGAAGGTGTAATGGGCAGTGTTCATTTTTTTCTATACGTTCAGTTGTCCCACCATGTAGATTTTAGGTGTAACTTGGCTCATGCAATATTAAGCAACTTTCTGCCAGTCTGAATTTATTTCTAAAAAAATCACCCCAATTCATATCCATGTCAATCCTAATCTTGTCCAACTCCTCAGCGACTTGCTGTTATTTGTGATATTATAGAAAATATGCTCTCATGTAGAACACGGCATCCCCACAGAAGAGGAAAGCACCATGCTTTGTACTTACCCAAGAAGCATAATATACAAATTTCCAACTTTGTGGTCATCTTACCTCGAAACACGAAGGCTTTGCTGCTGTTGTGAAGCCCGGGCACTTGAGTAATTCCATAGGTAGCGTTCGCCAAGTCCAGTTCATTGATTATATCAATTTGGTAATCTTGATCTGACCCGAAAACCAAAACTGGTGAGGAAAGGGGGGGAAAGCAAGGTTTAAGAACAATACAAAACATTATGTCGGGACACATTTTTTTTTACCATGCGCCGCACATTTTGTGTCGTCAAAGTCGATTTTGTATACATTTCATTCATTTGATTAGCACAATGATAGTGTCTGCAGCCCACACCTGTGTTCTTTTACCGCAGCTGTATTCGGCGTTTTCCTGTGCGCGGACGCAAGAGTTGTCCTTCAATTTTAACCTTTTTACCATTTAAGCAAATGCACTCATTTAAACAAATAAACCAAATTTTCGAGTGACCACTTTCGCGAGGGTCTAAAATGCCAGGTGCGTGGAAAAACGACCAGATTGTGCGCACAAAATAACGCGGTCGAAATTCCTCCGTCTTACCTGCTTTGGAAAAAAGGAAAAGGTACAAGAAAGCAACGGTAATATCCATTTGTGCAGGAATTGCGGTGTAAAAGAGTCCCACATCCACGAGCACGGTGGTCCCTGTGCGCTGCTCCCACTCACCACAGACTGGAAGTGCAAGAATTGAGGAACGGTCCACGACACACACGAATGGGGATGCTGCAACCCACTAAAGGATCGCACGCACAATCTTTGCCCTAAAAGTCTGGGATTCGTATTTTTACAGCATTTGGCATCTGATATCATCATTTTAATGACTTTAAAACTTTAAGCTTAAAGGGTGATACATAAATAAAACAAATATCAGTGCGTTGTCAGGTGCCAGAATGCTGCGAACTTTGATCACATGTGCAAAAAACAATGAAAATGAACATTTTTAAATTATGGTAAATGCTCTTAAAAATCGGTTCACCCTGTAACAAATATTGCCAAAATGGAAACGCATCCCAGTGTTGTCAAATATATTCAAAAGCAACAGATGGCACTGTAACCCTTGACTAAGAGGCACATTTTGTCATCAGGTAACTCATTTCTAATAAATAAAAAAATAATTAAAAAAAACTTGCTAACCCCATAAAGAGTTGGCATCCACACACCTGGACATATTTTAGGTCAGGCCACAATTTAGTATACAATTGTGGCATGAAATTAAAATAAATGAATCGTTATGGCCACCTTAACAGTCTAAAAATATTTTTTTTGAAAAGTATTTAACCTATTGCCTGCCATTGACAAGGATAGACTTCATTCATTCATTTTCGGAACTGCTTTAACCTCACTAGGGTGGCGGGGGGTGCTGGAGCCCATTCCAGCTGGAGTCGGAAACCATTCACACTCACACTCATACCTAGGGCCAATTTAGAGTGTCTAATCAGCCTACCACGCATAGTTTTTGGAATGTGGGAGGAAGCCGGAGTACCCGGAGAAAATCCACGCCGGGGAGAACATGCAAACTCCACACGTGGACCAGCTTGGATTCAAACCCACGACCCCAGAGATGTGAGGCCGACGCGCTAACCACTCATTTTCAATCACTGATAAAACATTCCTAAACATCACTCATTTACTACGTGCCAAGGAGACTATTATTCCATTCACTTAAATCAGAAAAAAACACACATGCAGCTGCATCATTGATGGACTGAGGGGTTTCTTCCATTGAACTTGTTTTTTTGTTTTTGTTACATTGCAACACTTGTAAATCATCTTTTCTCATTAAAATTAATACAAACTACATTATTGCATCCAAGTCCCCTCCTTCCAGAAATCAAAAGCAAATTGCACTTACAGAAATATTGTACATAAAAGGTAATGATGAAAATATAATTAAACCATTCATTCATTTGCGGAACCGATTATAATCACAAGTGTTGAGGGGGGTTATGGAGCCTATCCCAGCTGTAGATGGTCAACCATTCAGACTCAATTTAGTGTACAGAACATGCAAACTCCACACAGGTGAAACAAGTTTGATTTGAACCCAGGAGGATGTGAGGATGATGCACTAACCACTCAACCGTCGGGCCACCCAGAATTAAATCATTTTGTCAAATTTTTCATCATTTCAATTGCGTTGCTTTTGTTCCATGTGGGTGCAAGAAAATAAGACAGATGGACAGAAAAACAAGTACTTTTCAAGGAGAGTGTATCAGGTCCCTTTAGTCAGAAATATCACTTATCTATTATTCCAGACATATAGTAGTCTGTTCTCTTGTGGTTCTGCATCCATTGTGTTAGAGCAGCTGCGAGAATTTGAGTCTTCAACAAGATAGACCATCCACATTTTACTTTCCATCATTTTTTTGTCAAACGCTAAGAGATTGAAAGCAAAAAAAAATGGGATTGTCTAAGGTACACAGTTCTCTATGTTTTATGCTTAGTCTAACAACAAACCTGATGCATTTTTGGCAGTAAAAATTCCACAATCCATTCCTAAGCCATGTTCTAAAGCAGTGGTTCTTAACCTGGGTTCAATCGAACCCTCAGGGTTCGGCGAGTCGGTATCAGGGGTTCGGTGGAGCCCCTGCTGCGGAGGTCAAGACACATCGACTCATCATGTCTATTTCGAGATAACATGCCCTGCTTGACCATCATTGGCTGCAGATGACAACGTGACATTGCTTGCCCAATCAGTGGTGCGAGGAATTTGTGTATCTTGAATTTAAAGTAGGGTTCGGTGAATGCGCATATGCAACTGGTGGGGTTGGGTAGCTCCAACAAGCTTAAGAACCACTGTTCTAAAAAGTATATATAGAATTTATAAAATGTTTGAGTTTGATTTGAGTTTGGAGATTTACTTAATAGCAGCCCGGTGGTACGGGTGGTTGGCACGTCGGCCTCACACCTCTGGGGTCCTGGGTTCAAGTCCAGGTTGGTCCACCTGTGTGGAGTTTGCATGTTCTCCCTAGGCCTGCGTGGGTTTCCTTCGGGTACTCCTGTTTCCTCCCACTTTCCAAAAACATGCATGATAGGCTGATTGGACACTCGCAATTGCCCTTAGGTATTAGTGTGAACGTGAATGGTTGTCCGTCTTCATGTGCCCTGGGATTGGTTGGCCACCGATTCAGGCTGTCCCCCTCCTCTGGCCTGGATTTAGCTGGGATAAGCTCCAGCACCCCCCGCAATCCTAATGAGGATGAAGCGGTTCAGAAAATGAGATGAGATTTATGGGACAGCACATATTAATGAACACATTTATATTCATGTTAATGAACATATGTATGTAAATGTGTAAGATTGTAACCGAGGGCTAATTTTCATCTTTAGTCCCATGTTTAGGTTGAAGATAAATGATGACACATACTAGACACACACACACACACACACACACACACACGCAGCACAGCGTTGTGATCGCAATTGTGTTCGTCTCATAGCCAGGTTTTAAGATACAAGTCTATTCCTGCCCATGGTGCTACTCTACATTGAGAGCCATTAATCATACCTTCCGTCTGCCAGCCTCAAATTAGTTTACATTGTCAGGTTGCTTGTGTTACCTGTACAAATAGCAACTGGCAAGAAAAAGGCCACTGCTGTCTGCTTCCAGAGTATGGTGGTTATACAAAGTAGGCAACCTGCGAAAGCGTGTTCAATAGCAGAATAATGCCAGGTTAGGAATGGTGACAGCTCTCTAATCCTTTCAAATTAAAAAGGTATGCAGCATCTGCAAGCCTACCCTCTGACTCAGAACATGAAATGAGGGTAGATAGGTATTGATGAAAATTTTCAAATTACAGAGCAGTAAAGACACAATGGAGGAAAGGAAAAGTAGCTTTGTTCATAAAAAGCCCTGCCCCATTCATTTTGACAAAGCTTTTGAAAATTAAAAATACATTTTTGATAAATACATAATTGTTTGCTTCAAGAGTCCCATGTATCTGGGTTTGGAGATTCAAAGCAGGTTTCTGACCGAAAAAAAGTTTTTTTTGTCATGCTACAATTCACTGGGTACATAGTGAACTTTTGAATTTTTGGGGCCAGCCTACCTTCTCATACCTTTACCATTCACTGCCCGAAAAAGATCATTCTGCCATTCTGTCTCAATGAAGATAGAAAATTCTAGAGTCACCCTGACCCCAAACAATTATTTTCACTGGCATACCGGCTTTGAAAGACTAATAACCCTCCTTTCACCTGGATGTCAGGCAGACTAGAAGGCTCGTGTCCCATCATCAGTTATCAGGCACACGGGCCTATATGGGGAATAAAGGCCATGGATTTGCACAAAAAACACAGGCACAAGCACACACACAACCACAATCACACAGAACGTATATACCCCATTCACCTTCCAACACATTAAACTCTGGACCCTTCTTTTCGTCACGGTGCAGAGTGATACGAGGCACCCTCTTCTATTCTCATTTTTCCTCTTTTCTCATCTAAGGAATCTCCAACCCAGCATTACTCCTTGGTCCTGTCTTGCCCCTGAATGTGCTACAGTTAAAACAGACATGTCTATTAAAATCCCAAAACACGTATAGTCTTCATGAAAGAACACAAAAAATAGGGCTCCAAGTAAACCATTTAGATTTTAAAATTGTGTCTACTCACTATTAGCACCCTAATTGATAAAATATTATATGTTGTACACAAAAATGACAGGTAGTATATTATAACATTTAGTGCCATAAGGATTAGAGCAGGGGTGGCCAATTCCGGTCCTCGAGAGCCCCTATCCAGTCTGTTTTCCCATGTCTCCCTCCACCAACACACCTGAATCAAATAATTGAGATCGGTATGAAGCTTCTGGACAGCTTGCTGATGAATTGATCATTTGATTGAGGTGTGCTAGAGGAGGGAGATATGGAAAACAGACTGGATAGGGGCTCTCGAGGACCGGACTTGGCCACCCCTGGATTAGAGCATTTTAGTCACGCAAGCCAGTTTGATTTTAGCCATGTACAACATACACAGCAAATCCATCCGGTCTTCTGAGGTTTCAATCGGATTTCCACGCTGAACCAATCTGGACTGACAAATCATAGCGTGTGAGGAAAGACTGTGACGGGTCATTAAGGGGAGGGTAGTTATTATTATTTTTTTCACTCCTGGGAGTGTAGGAAGACATCATAGAATGTTCATCTTTTTTCCTGTATATATTTGACAAACTGATTCAGCCGGCTTGTTAGCCCCACCCCCAGTTTTGGTTCAAAATCCAGTCTAAACGAGAAAAGACCAAAATGACTCGCCATGTATCCTGTACATAGCGAAGGTCAGGCTGTCTTGTCACGCTCGGAGCATTGAGGGACTCCATTGTTAAAAGCTGAGGCTATTTTACTTCCATGGTATTTGGTACAATGTAAAACTTACCATTACATTTGAAAACATTATGAATATTTGACTATGCAACAACACTACCATATTTCAATGACAAAATCCATGGAAAATTTCTGTACAGTATAGATATGAAATATTCTTTATTGAGATCACAATTAGCCACAGCGGTAGTTAATGTGTCTCTATCGCCTGTGGAGAATTATAAATCTGGGTCATTTCTTGGACATTTTATCCTGCCAACATAAATTGACGTCTGGCAGAATCTCAGTAGAAACAGAAATGACTGCAGTTTATTTTTCCTACATTTGAAACAAAATTGGAAGTGGTGCCATATTGAATATTTTAGTGATTTGGAGGGAAAAACACATGCGCGCACACGCACAGACGCACACACAAGGCAATTACATGATCATAAAAATGCTCCTAAGGCCTAGTTTTGATGAAAAAAAATGGACCTGCAAAATGAGGTCCAAAGTGCAACATTTATCCACAGCTTGGCCTATTTTTACAATATTCTTCTTGAAGGCAGAAATAGGCTTGCCCTGCTAAAAATGTGTTTACTACCTTGGGACTGTGAAGAATACATTTTCAAGCACAGAGCCGCACGCTGATTTGTTATTTTTATTTAGTTCTTAAATTGTCGATTTCTATTTATTTTTTGTTGTTGCCAGGACCACAATAGTCCCAACGCCAATATTTTAGGGGAGCACGTAGAAAATTCAGCACAATGTAAATTGACCCGTGAAGTAAATTCTTGTGATGGCAACCTTGTCTCAACCATCCATTATAAATGCTGCAGCTATCGCGGTTAGTACTTCCAAAAATTTGTGGATTGTGGATCGACTCCCAGGCACTTAACAAGTCTTCCCAAATATATACAAATTGCCTTGGATCACCAAAGCTAGATACATTCATTTCTTCATTTGGAACCTATCCCAGCCAACTATGGCACCAGGCAGAAGACACCTTGTATAGATGGCCAGGCAATCGCAGTGCACAAAGACACAAACAACCATTCTTAAACACACACACACACACGTGTCAATTTAGAGTGTTCAACCAGCCTATGCTGCATGTTTTGGGGATGTGGGAGGAAATCAAAGTACCTGGAGAAAATCCACACAAGCCCTGGGAGGACATGCAAACTCCACACAGCAAAGTGAACATGAGATTGAAGGAGCAACTCAACACCAACCTGCAGAGGGTGATCAACACAGCTCAAAAGATTATCAGCTGCCCTCTACCTACCCGGTGCAGCATCTACAACTCCCATTGCCTAAGCAGGGCAAAGAGCATCACAAAAGACAATACACATCCCGGCTTCCACCTCTTCAGCCTGCTCCTTTCTGGGGAGCCATAAGACCATACCAGCCAAAAAGACTCAGGGACAGTTTCTTCCCAAGAGAAGTCACCATACTCAACTCGAGTTTTGCACCGAGGACCCAGACTCAATTAAGTACTACCACGTCACTATAAAATGTCATAACACTGCCAGATGCATATCAATGTTTTCAGACTTTTACTTCAGTCTTAGCACTGCAAATGTTTATCCTGCACTAAAACACTATATTTACCTCACGTGCTGCTAACCCTTTTAGTCGCTTGTTTACCTAATTTCATTTTTATTGTATACAAATATTTTTATTAGTACTTTTTGTGCACTTTATGGTGAATCTTAAAATGTCATTGAACTTGTATAATGATCAGGAAATGCATGCAATTCAAGTCATATCTAGTGGCAAGGAGTTGGCACCGGAAAGCTACACCATTGGTTTGTCAGTGTAATTTACAGAAAATGCAGTACCTTCTCTCTATTCTACTCCCAAACAAATTCCTTCATAATTAACACTGGTTTGGAATTTGACAAAATAGCAACTGAAGAATAAGTGATTACAACTTCAGAGAAAGCTATTATTATTGTAGCAGATACGATTCAAACCTTATCTTGGAAAAATGCAGGAAGAGTGAACATGCTCTAATTGCTTTTGGCAGTGGTTTGTCTTTGCTGAATTTTGCATTGCAACTGTCTCAACAAAACAGTTAGAGTTTGACAGCTGATTTGAGATAAATGGATGAAAGCTACTGACAGGCCCTAAGCAGCATATTCATTTATATTTGATAGACATACTCATTTTTGTTCAAAAATATAAACATACAACATGAGCCATATACAGTAATATGGGGAGTTTGATTGGCGATTGAAATCCACAGCAATCAAAAATGAATGAATGAACTATTACAGTTCCATTGATGATAGGCGTCCAATCAAGTGGCTCTTTTCATCGTTGGTTCTATGAATTTTAAATGAGTTTGTCTTCATTAGACAGCCAATCAATTTTCATTGGGAGGCATGGCATAGTCTATTACATTAAATGGTAGCCAAGTTAAAATATAACAATGTGAATTACATTTTTTTTTTTAATAAAGAATTAATTACAGGTTTGTCACTTTATTTTCGGGCTCTCCTCAACTTGGTCGTTTTATTTCTGGCACTTAGTACAATGGCTAAATGCTGTTTCTTTCTTTGCGACCATTCCCCGGTCCTCATATCGGTGTTCACGTATTAACTCCTCCCACTCTAGATTCACTCGAGAAGAGTAAGTAAACTGTGTGAGAGACAATTGCGGCGAAGGCAGTCTCTTGATTTCATCACTGTTATATCAACAGTCACCCAGAAGTTGTGTTGATCACAGCAATAGGCTCTCTATCTTCTGTCTCTATGATTATATTATTATATTACCGTCCTCGATGAGGTTGACAACTATAGTGTTGTTTTCAAACTTCAGAAGTTTGACTTTTGGGAGCATTGATGTACAGTCATTTGTTAAGAGAAAGAAGAGCAACTGAGAAAGTGGGTCCAGCAAGGGTCCACACCACAATGCTTCAATGGACTTATCGATTCCAATTTGACTGGCCTGCAGTCATAGTTCCAAAGTTCCTGGTTTGTTAGGTACTGAAATGATTGTGCACTATTTAAGACAGGCTAGGACAAACATCCTAAAAGACCTGTTGAATATCTCTGTGAAGACTAGAGCTAGTTGGTCATCCCCCACTTTGTGGCAGGAGGAAGAAATACGACTGGGCCCTGCAGCTTTGAGCAACTTTTGTTGCTTGAAGAGTCAGCTCACGTCATGTTCATGAATAGTTAATTCAGAAGAGATATTGATGGTGGTGGTGAGCTATGGTGGGCGTTCTGCAAAATGTGTCCTTTTCAAATCTCATAAGTTACTTCTCATTGAGGTTGGTCCATAACGGGCATAAACATTAAACACATGAGAACAGAAGTCATGAAAAAAGAGCAATTACGATGTAGAAATAACTAATAAAAACACAGATAAAGGTTTAGTGAGAATATTTTCTTTGAGGAAACAATACTGGACAGCTGTATTATGCATGTGAATACTATGTGAGAGCCATCACACCATTCAGTAATAATTTTACTAGATTGTGTTCAGTCTAGATAAACTTTGTAAAATGTCTTGGTGACCATCCCAAAACATGCCA
This sequence comes from Stigmatopora argus, assembly GCF_051989625.1. Lineage (NCBI taxonomy): Eukaryota > Metazoa > Chordata > Actinopteri > Syngnathiformes > Syngnathidae > Stigmatopora > Stigmatopora argus. The sequence goes on along the minus strand of NC_135388.1, from coordinate 15,973,173 downwards.
AATGGTAGAAACACTATTTATTCCTATGCTAAGCGTACTTTGCAAAATCTCTGTCATGCCTCAAGTACTTCTTGATCCTACTCTGCTGCGCTCCATCCTCCCCCCGACAGAATCTTACAGCAGTGAATGAGCCTGGGATAAGGTGGTTTTGATTGGTTGATGGGACAGCACAGGGGTGCTTACTTTCTACCATTCCCAAGTAAATGAATTCGTGGAATGAAATTGAACCAAGAACTGTCGTAGTTTTAATAACGTATCTATCCACCGGTCCCCTGTCCCAAAACAAAAATACCAAAATAATTTAACGGTAGTTGCAAATGTCGAGATCAAGGGAACGCAATTTAGAGTGTTCCTGCAGCCTACCATGCAAGTTTTTGGAATTTGGGAGAAAACCAGAGTACCCAAGAAAACCCACGCAATCTTCACACAGGTCGAAACCCACCGAGGAATGAACCCTCGATATCAGAGGAGTGAGGCAGACATGCTAACCACTCCCCCCACTGGGCCGCCTGTTCCCAAAGTTGGAGGGGTAATCTAAATTGAAAAGGAGTGATGTGTAGTGTTACCTAAACGTAACGCAATGAATGATCAACTCAGGAAATGGTAAACAAATAGTTGATTGGCAGCAGGTACATTGCCAAGGATACAAAGAATAAATATAGGAGCGTTCCTTGCAGCCAATCTTTCTCTTTCAGGTAACAAGAACACAGTTTCTTTAGAAAGAAAAAAAAAGGAAAAATGTTTGCAAGAAGCACTATAAAAACAAAGGAGTCCTCGAGTTACGAACGGATTCCGGTCTTATGTTGGCCATTAAAAGCGCATTGCTGCCTACAATCAATTGCATTGATAGGATTGGTTGACATTTCAAGATAGATGGGATTTAATGAATCTCACAATCCTCCCGTTAATATATATATATATATATATATATATATATATATATATATATATATATATATAAATATATATATATATATATATATATAAATATAAATATATATATATATATAAATATAAATATATATATATATATATATATATTAAAAAGTACAATAAAATTAACTAACAAAGTCGTATGAACAATGTTGCTTATGTTCAACTATACTCATCAAGTAAAAAAATAAATTAAAGGAAAAAAAAAGTACAACTTTTTTTTTTTAATGATGAAAAACCTGGATAGAATATAAATTATTTTTTCTGAACTCCTTATGCTCACAAGGGTCATGGGGTGATCCTATCCCAGATCACTGTGAGCACCTGGCAGTGGACACCCTGGATTGGTGGCCGGTCAATTGCAGGGAACAATTAGACGTAAAAGCCTTTCACGCTCACCCTCATATCTAAGGGCAATTTAGAGTCTTCAACCAGTCTACCCTGCTTGTTTTGGGATGTGGGAGGAACCCGGAGGACCTGGAGAAAACCCACGCAAGCCCAGGTCGAACATCTAAACTCCACTGAGTGAGGACTAAGCTGGGATCGAACTCTCGAACTCCCCCATTGCGCCAACCACTTGTTCACTGGGCCGCCTAGGGAATATTTATTTTTGTAAATTTTTGTGTTCAAGTAGTCAAAGAACACAATATTCCGTGGCACTTGAAATCTAGTCAAAACAATCACAAATGGCTGGGATTGACTCAGTTAGTTGGAGGAAGGGTCACGCCCCATGGCAGTAACATCGGCCAATTAAATTGAAATAAAAATGCACAATACTCTAAAAATACTTATAATAAACTGAATTATACATAGGGTTTTTTAATTAATATTTCTGATAGTGTAAATGTGTGTATCATATTGTGATGAGAAAAATATACACAGTTGGATTACAGAAAATATGAATGTAAGCAGTCACTCAGAGTATTCTTTACATCAAATATACTTATTAAAGGTTACTTCCGTAATATAATACTGAAGTTACGATATTCATTTAAGTAAAACCTGTCTACTCTACCCACCTCTGAATCAGACCTAACATTGGGTGTCCAAATCAACAAAATTCCAGAAAATGATTAGAGTTATAACACAACAGAGTTCAATTAATTGTAGTTCAGATTGAACGTCCCACTACAGTTACTGCCAAATACTAAAATAACATGAACTATCTTTAAAATCAATGTATCGGCCTCCAAAGTAGAAGCTACTGAGTCAAGCCAACCTCTGAAGAGATCAACTAATGTCATGTGGAAAAAACAGTTGTTGACCAATATTGATTAAAGGTCATCACTTAACACAGAGAATATTGATTCCTGTCATGAAAGTTGGAGAATATTTAATTGCAGCTAAAAAGAATAATCTATGCTGCTGTTCACAATGAAGGTCAATCAATTTTGGGGATGTGTGTTTGCATTTGTTTACTATAGATGGTGAGAAAGGTCATATTGTGCCTGCACATAATGAGATACTTTCTTAGTATGCATGGAAAATTAAGTGTGATCCAAATACAACAGCTACGCAGTTAGAAAGAAGGAAACAAGGAAGGAAAAAAGACATTTCAATTAGAAGGGTAAAAGTTCCAGCAAGTATGTATGAGAAAAGGGTAAAACACGAATTACTTGAATTTGACATCTTTCTTGTTAAAATGCAGATGTATACTTTTTCTTTTAGCTCGCTACTCTGTTCATTGTAATGTGACTCATGTCTGCTGTTCAACACAGAAAATCATGGAAAAATAAATGTATGGAGACAACCAATTTCCACTTTGTAGTAGATATCTAATTAAATTGAAATATATACCCAAATGTAAGACTATTTGTCCCTGTGGCCACTGGCATACTAGTCATGCTTGGAGAGCAATGATTTGGGACTTAGCTTCAATCTACCCACTGGAAAAAATTAAAATGAACACATCTTTCCACCTTCGATGTGTGGTCCATATTTTGGATCTTATTAAAAAAGCAGGGTTTTTACTCAAGCGGCCGTCACGCAACAATGCTGCGCCCAGTTTGCCTTCTCGCACGATTGGAACCATTTGTGTTGTTCTGAAAATGTGTTGCAGTTTGACTCCATATCGGAGGTATCACTACGACAGATATTGGCTATGACATCACGGGTGGTAGTTTTCTCTGTATTCTAATCCCAGTCGCTGTTTTTACTTTATATTTAATTTTAAAATAGATGAATGGATATTCCAGCTGCCGGTGTACCCACACCTTCCACCTACTCTTCTTTTGATGCAAACCTAGTTGTCCTTCATTATGAGTTACACTTTCATTGGCACAGACACCTCTCAAAAACACTGCCAAGGTAATATCACCCCACAAATCTTATAACATTAGTGAATTTTTAGTTTGCTCTTCCATAACATGTATATTTTATTATTAAGGATGGTGGGGTCACATGAACACATATGTGACTAATGAGACCAATCGCAAAAGATTTGCCACGCAGCAAGAAAAATGTCGCACAACCTACACAGAGACGCTTTGAGATCCAATGTTCCATTTCTATCAGTGCCTTTGTTTCCTTCCATTCTGGAACTTCAAATAGAAAAACAAGCTAGCCCTACTTTTTAGGGGTGGGGGGGGAATTATTAATTGGTATGTTCTGTCAAATGTCCACATGTGGTTAGTGTGTCAGTTTAATAATCCATTTTAATTCAAAATTTTAAAATGAGTTATGCTGTAAAAATCAGACTATTAATGACCCAGGCTAAGTCTCTCAAGAGCATTGTGGAACAATAAAAAGGCTCTAAAATTGTAAAGACAAATCTTATTTTCAAGTCTCACAAATTCTCAATTAAATGTCACATAAATGACTATCAGTGACTAGTAGCATATCCACCTCACATTTCTAAAATCGAGGATTTAATCCCTGGTGGGTTTTGGCCTTCCTGTGTGGAGTTTGCATGTTCTTCCCGGGTCTGAAATAATTTTCTCCAGTTTCCACCCACATCCCAAAAATTTACATGGTAGGCTGGTTGAATACTCTAAATTGCCCCTGGGCATGAGCGCAAGCTCGAATAGTTTTCCGTCTCCTTGTTTGGTGCGATAAGCTGGCAACCGATTCAGGGAGTCCCTGCCTGGTGCCCATGGTTGGCTGGGATAGGCTACAGCACCCCCGCAAGCCTTGTGTGGATAAGGTGTACCGAAAATAAATGAATGTTTTTAATACAAAATGTTAGAGGTGGTTAAATTTGGGGGTAAGAAGGTCAAAGTCACAGAGCTCTGGAAAAAAGAATTTTGTGATCACTGGAAAACAGAGTAACCTATGTAGTCACTCATATTTGCGGGATAGACAAAGGTCAGAAGTCACAGAGCCCCAGAAGTATGGTTATGCTTTCAATACAGTTGGTTTGTCAGTGATCTGCTCTGTCAGTGTGCTCCTCTAGTGTTTTAAGTTACCCGAATCAATGGGCTTAAGACAGGACTGCTTTTCTCCGCTCCAGTTGAAGCAGAAAATTTAGTGTCTTGGTGCACCCAATAGAGCAGCTTGGACAATTTGCAATGACGAAATTGGATCTTTCCAACTGCCATCACCAAACTAATGGAGGTTTCTTGTCCAGAATACATTCTTGCTACGAATCTTTCATTTTACGCTGCTCTGTAGAGTATGCAAATAAAAAGACAGAAATGGCTTCACACTCAGTAGAGGTGTTTGCATAATTGTCCGCTTCTCTTCAGTGATTAAAGAACCAGCTTTGATATTTCTTAGGCTGTACTGAAAGCTTGCTCCTCGTAATTACAGCCTAGCTTGTAAACAAAATGCCCTGAAAGACCATCTCCTACCGGGAGCTTTAAAGCAGACGAAAAGTTAAGTACCCTGTGCTCATTATACAAAACAGTTTTGGTCTTTGCCTAAAAAAAAAAAAATCCTAATAAAATAGAAAGATACATTTGAGAGCACTTTTTTCTTGGTTATTGTTTGCTTCCAGAAAATACTGTATATTTATCCTAAAACGTGTTTGCCCTTTGTTGATATATATTAGTAGTTTCTGTTACATTGACATGTTTTGGGTTCTCCCTGACATGGGGTCTCTGCAATGCAGTAGCCAACTTAATAAAAGAACTCCCTAAAACAAAGTCAAATAAAAATTGGTTTCAAGGGAAATTTGGCACTTGCGATTGAAGTGCTCCCAATGTAACCAAAAGCCAAAACTTATACTGGTAATGCTCCACGACAGTTCTGCAAAGAGATATTATGTGCTTTAATTGGTAAACGTTATGATCATTGTCAAACAAACTAAGAAGTCATTATGACATCTGAAAATGCTGTGGGGAAGTGCACCTACTGTATGTGGCAAAATTAGTGGAGAAAATATAATTTAAAAAAATGCACCCTGGCACACCCAAGACTATTTTCATGCACATAATTTGTGAACTTTATAGTACATAGACTTGTGACTTGGCCTCTGGGAAAACTAATCGAACCTGCTTCAAATGAGAGGGAGAAGCTGACCCGATTTCTGATCTTATAACTTGCCACTACCTGCCGATTGCTCTTTATTTTCCCTGCACATACCGAGACAACCACTGCCAAAGAGAAATGAAATTGGATCTGAAAAAGGTGAAAGTGTGGTTGACTTGTTAGCACGACATCGCACGGTTCAGAGATCAAATGTTCAATCCTCAGCTCGATTTTTACTGTTTATATAGTAGTGAGTTTTCCCTGCATGTAACAAAAACATTCTCTGTAAATTGATTGAAGATCCCAAATTTTCCATAGGTACGAATGTTAGCATAAATGGTTGTTTGTCTCTTTATGCTCTGTGAATGACAGGCAAACAATTCTGGGTGTACACTGACTCCTGCCCAAGGTGTGATGGGATAGTCAACCATCTCAGTGAGGTGTAGAGCCATAGATAATGAATGCTTTAAGATGAAAAAAAAGATCGATATCACCACTAAAATACACTACATCTGCTTAAAGCCGACTACTACTACACTTTTGGCTTGTTCCATGAGAGGTCGCCACAGTGAAGAAACTTTTTCATTTTACTCTGTCCCTTACATCATTCTAGCACAGGCAGTTTAACAAATAAGGTTTCTGCTAAAACAAGCAACATCTGACCGCATTCAAATGATTATACATCTAAGACAACAGATTGGTGTAAAGGTGTCGTCTTGATTTGTTGGAATGAAATCTTGCACACATTGCGGCCCTTGAGGGCCGGTTTGAAGTGGATGGCTATGCCTCTGCCACAATGACAAGCAACAATGGGATGGCCAAGGAATAGTGGTGGTGCCATTCCTCTTCATCCTCTACAGCTCAGACTTCCATTTCAACTCTGGTGGTCCACGCCATCTACAAGAGTAGTGGTGATGTCCCGATCCAATACTCCGTATCGGCATTGGCGCCTGACACGACTGTTTTTGGAGCATCGGAAGGATCGGATTGGATCGAGGAATCACGTGCGTTTTTGGCACTAAAAATATGGGCATTGGATCGTTATTGGCAAAACATAGCTTGAGAAAAATCAGATTGGATCTCTATTCTGCAGTGGCTAGCCCCTTGTTTTTTTACTGTGCTGTGCTGGGAGGAGGTTCATCTAAAAGTGGGTATGGCAGGCAGACACAAACTGGTGAGGAAAGGCCACTCTGTGGTGGGGTTCGAGTTGGACAGTTTGGAGTTTGTGCTTGACAAAAGGATAATGATTCCAAGCCATCCTATATAATCCTTCTCACCCTCTACATGATGAGCTCTGTCAGATGGGCAGCTCTTTCAGCTGGCGCATCATCCCAACTAGATGCAGAACTGAGCGAGAGATCAGTCGCTCCTTTGTACCCACTCCCATCAGACTTTACACTGTACACTCTCACACACACCGCCCTGCCCCTTACATATATGCTCACACTGACTCTGCACTCAGGATTTTACTCTAATAAAAATGGGGTGGTTTCCATCATTGTCCCGCACTATTATTCGTACTACAATACTTGCTGCTGGAGCGGAATTATTATTTTGTCATAGCAGTTAAGCCACTGTGATCTACCATTGAACTTCAGATTTGTTACCCCTTACATTGTTAGATTTAGGTGGTTTATTTTATACTTCATTTAGATTTTACTTATTGTACTTATGTGAATTAGTTTTAGGTCATAATAATATTATTACTATTAAAAATGTGTAAACATATATACATACACACACGCACACACTTCTGATTGCATACTTGTGCTGCTGCAACATGTTAATTTCCCCGATGGGCGGATCAATAAAGAATTATTTTAACTTAACAATTACACACGCTCCACCATTTGCACATACTAGCACTGCTAACCACCTTGCTTGCCTTCCAACTACAATAGGAGCTGAACACCATTACAGCCAATCAATGTCCTCTTTTTGTTGTGGTGATCATTGTTTTCCACCCAAAATAAGAAACGCCAAAAAAGAAAAAAAGTTTCCATTAAAAGGCAGCTTTAACAGAAGTATATTGTAATAAGATTAACGTGAAAAAACTTGCCAAACTAAATATGACTAATTAATTGCAACGAGTCAGCACGTCAGCCTCAAAGTTCTGAAAACAAGTTCGATCTCAGGTCCAAATTTTCCTATATGGAGTTTACATGTCCTCCCTGGACTTGCCTGGATTTTCTCTGGGTATTCCGGTGTCCTCCCCCCTCCCCAAAACAGGCATGGTAGGCTGGTTGAATACTAAAATGCCCCTAGGTGTAAGCGTGAATGGTTGTCCGTCTTCTTGTGCCCTGCGATTGAATTGCCATCAATTCAGGGTGTTGAGTGGGAGATTCTCTAGCACCCCGCACGGCCCTTGTCCCTTGTGAGAATAAGTGATTCAGAAAAGGAATAAATGACTACCGAATTCCCTCGCATATTAGCCGCACCCTTAAAATCATTGAATTTTACAATTTTTCTCATATAAAACACCCCCTGATTCACAATTTTCACCTCTATATTCATGGTTTTAATATGTAGTACAAATATGTTACTTTGAATGGAAAATCATAAGAAAAATTATCGCACGTGATATTTCTGAGATACTGTATAAATCGAAAGGATCGTTTGCTGGATTGCAGATTCCAAACGGGTGTTGCCTTCATGTGGACAAATTCAAAAAAGAAGTCACTCGAGCAGTACAACCAGGAAGTGTGTCCGTAGCGGTCTCGTTTTTCATTCCTAGGTAAGATGGTGGCGGCTTGAGCGAGCAATGGCAGGCACGATGGAGTATTTCACGTTTCATGCAAGATACAGTGTATTTTTCTTCCTTGAATTTCATTAAGTAAAAATATGATTCATTCTTGGATGATTTGGGATTCCGAAAATGAATTACTGACTTCAAAAAATGATCAAATATCAGTCAAGTTAATGGGTTATTGAAAGTCTTCAAAATGAAATTCAACATTTCTAACAGCATGGATGATTTGCTCACAATTTTGTCTGTGACGATGAGAAACTGAGGAACCACTTATCAGAACGGTCGCAGGGGGTGCTGTAGCCGATCCCAGCAAACTACAGGCACGAGGCAATGGACACGCTCAATTGGTGACCAACCAGTTGCAGTGTATAAGGAGACGGACAACCATTCACGCTCAAACTCATACTTAGGGGCAATTTAGAGTGTTCAACCAGCCTACCCTGCCTGTTTTTGCGATGTAGGTGGAAACTGGAGTATCCAGAGAAACATGCAAACTCCACACAGTGACCTGGGATCGAGCCCTGACCCCAGTACTGTGAGGCCGACGTGCTAACCACTCTCAACAGGGTCACACATCTCTTTCAATCAAGCAAAAATTAATCAAATTGAGTCAGGTTGGATACTGACAAATAATTCGATCAAATCTTACTGTAAATGTCTTGGTAGAGGCCTTCAGGAGGATTACACGGTTCAGCTGTGTAGCATTGTTCTTCATCGTCGCTTCCAGGGCTTATCTGTCCAAGCAGGCATGTCAGGTCTCCAGCACACGAAGAAAGTCTGCTGGTGCTTTCCATTCAGGACTGCAGCGCTGGGAGCAAATACAGCCTGCCTGAGTGGGAGCTCTGGTCCCAAAGCTAATGGAAAAATGGCATCCACTCAGCTTTTCTCCGCTTCTGCAAGCACAAACACACTGATGCGCTACAGCCAGAACATACAAACAGCCTTTAAGCAAGTAATGCCAACTAATAAGTTCACATTTCTGTGGCCAATAGCAAAAACTAAATTATTTCCACATAATAGAAACAGTAACAATTGTTTGGCAGTATTTTACTTTTGAGAAAATATACTCAAAATATAAAAGACTGGAAGTTCTTATTAAAATAAAACATTTGCATTCTCAAGGCTAATGGAGCCAGCCAAATCGAATAGATAAATTGAGTATCCTGTACGTGATAAAACAAATTCACATTTAATAGGATGTATTGGTTTGTTTCAATGTTGTACAAAGAGGTCAGAGTAAATCATTTAAATAACAGTTGTACAATTCCTTATCACTGCCATGCCCAATTAGTGACCGAGCAAAGTGTCATGCTTGGCTTCCCACTCGTTTCACTCATAAGTCATAACCAGGCTTAAACAAAAATTGGAATATATGTAATTGTGTTGAATATTTTGGAAGAATACAGTATTGTTAGAGCTACAAAAGAACAAACGAGATAGCATGTACAATACAGGGAAATTCTTACAAATTTGACAATTTTATACTTTTCTAGGAACATATTAACAACATGCTGTTTTCTTGGTGATTCCAAAGGCCCAAATGAAGTCCACAGGTTCAAGCACTATTTATTTAGACTGCAGTACTCTGGAATGCTTGATCCTTGCAAATTAGCTTGGGTGCCTTGACTCAAACACTTGTCATTGCAATATTTAGAGCAAACTTGATATGTATCACTCAATTTATGTTGAAAAGGTATGAAGTTACCCAATGCTGATATTGTTTCTTCCTATATATTTAGTCAAAAGCCTCTGTGACCCAGATGACATTTTTCATATTTGTGTTTGTGATTTAATTCCAATCACTTTAGTAAGTTAAACCAATTTGCAAACTATCACATTGAAAATTGATGATGTCACATGCTGTTTAGGCTCCTACCTACTTTGTGCTTTTACCACAACCACACGAGGTCTTTATACATTCACATAGGACACACCCATTTGCTAACGGATAATCAGAGTGAAGAGGTTAAATGTGACATTAAATATTCAAATTTGATGACTAGCCGCATATTTAATAGAACTCAGCTGTCCACAGATGCAGACGAAAAGAACCAACAAGGTTATTTATGGCATTTAACGAAAAGAAAAAGGCAAATTCTCTGATATGACATCAAGGTTATTGCAAAATTAAAACATAATGAAAGGAAGGTCACCTTTTTCAATTTCCAAAAATATTACAAGATTTAGCTCAGTTTTAAGCAATGCCATGTGGTTGAAGCAACCCAAAAGCTATCGGTAGTAGCTTTTTATATTCGCTCATAATTTTTCATTCATCTTCCCTACGGCTTACCCTCACAAAACTTGCAGGGGTTCTGTAGCCTGTCCCGACTAACTATAGACAGGAGGTGGGATACACCCTGGACTGGTTATCTTCAAGAAAAACAACCAAAGCCAGCTTAATAAGAAACACATGGCAATCAGCTCTTAGCTGAATGTGCATGATACTGCATGCCACCACATGTGTGAGCTAAAGAAAGAAATTTCAACAAGCCTTCGCTTGAAAGTTGTACAACAGTTCTTATAACAGTAGTTATGTACTGAGAAGGCAAAGAAGAATGGCTTTGCTAAGAGTGGTGACAGTAGGAAGAGGCCACCGGCAGATTTAACACCTTCGGATTGAAGAATCCACCTCACTTAGCAAATTGGTCATACATAAACAAACACAACACTTCTTTAAATGTGAGATCTCAGACAAATCAAGAAAAGGTGCAACGCTTTTCACTGGGCGATTGTTTTGAACTTTTATTCTTTGAACAATCCATACCTATCATTATCTGTTTGTGGTATTTCTGTGATTCTATCATCATTTGTTTATTTTTTCCCCCCACTCATTGTTTGAGACCTCTGTTGCTAGAACTGATTCTGCCATTTTCTGTTGTCGGCTTCATCAGATACCCACAGCTCGCAGCAATCAACCGCACAGAAAATTATAATCACAATAAACTTTGACTGATTGAAAAGGGTTTAAACAGCCCGTGTCCTCTGACTGAACGGATGATCAAAATACTGCAAAAAAAAAAAATCATCTCGTGTGGCTTCATCCATTTCTGAACGGAATGAATGATATAAACAAATGGTTGCAGTCACAAACATCATTTATAAACTGAGGCGTCATTCAATAACTGGCGGACATAAAAGTCAAACGTAATTATTTCAGATTTTACTGAGCAGTGAGCTAATAGATCTCTGCGTGCTGTCCGTATATTCATCCATTAATTCATCTTCCATACCGCCCATCCTCAAAAGGGTTGCTGCAGCCTAACCCAACTGTCTTCGGGCGAAAGGCAGACTACACCCTAGACCGGTCGCCAGTCAATCGTAGGGCACACAGAGAGACACTCACACTTCCACCGAGTGGGAATTGAACCCAGAATGCTTGCACGAAAGTCAGGCAGAAGAACCACTGCACCATCAGGAGACTGGTTCAACACTACTGAAGAAAGCATCTTTGAGAAGGTGCCAATTATATGAACAAATCTACCACTGGAATTATCTCTTACATTGTTTAAACTTTAAGAGTTTGGAGATGTTTTTAATAGAATGGGAGGTCAACATGGGCGGCCCGGTGGCGCGAGTGGTAAGCGCATTAGCCTGACAGCTCTGGGGTCCTGAGTTCAAGTCCAGGCCAGTGCACCTGTGTGGAATTTGCATGTTCTCCCCGGGCCTGCATGGGTTTCTTCCGGGTTCTCCAGTTTCCTCCCACATTCCAAAAACATGCATGGTAGGCTGATTGGACACTCTAAATTGCCCCTAGGTATGGGTGTGAGTGTGCATGGTTGTCCATCTCCTTGTGCCCTGCAATCAGATGGCCACCCACCTCTTGCCCAGAGACAGCTGGGATTGGCTCCAGCACCCCCGTGACCCTGATGAGGGTAAAGCGGGTCAGAAAATGAGATGAGAGATGACATCGGAGGTCAACATGGAGGTTGAATGTATTCAAAGAGTGGCCATCAGTTATAAGGAAATGAGAGAACAAGGCTGACCATTTATTTTTCTCATTTGTGCAAACCCTGAGAAATAAAAGTTTAAACTTTAATATTTCAAATCAAATGCCTTTATTGTCATCATACACAGCTGTGTATAACGAAATTGGAGGTGCTACTCCAAGCTTTTCAGTGTGTTTTCCCAGTAAAAAAAAAAACATAAATGGTAGTATAAAAGTATAAAAAGTCACATCCCGGCTAGGTGAATTCTAAAATATTGCACAGAATTCTAAAATATTGCACAGATTCTAAAATATTGCACAGATTCTAAAATATTGCACAGATTCTAAAATATTGCACAGATTTTTAAAGTAACATCAAGCGTCAGTCATAAGGCAGCTTGGTTTTCTGAGTGAGTCATTGACAGCACATGCCCTGGCAAAGTTCAATTGTGCTTATTGAAGTCATATTTACAGTTTCACATTTGTTTGGTTTTCAAAACCTAGGAAAGTAGGTGAGTCAGTAAGAGACTCGAAATGCCATCCAACTTAACTCGAGTTGGCCCGTTTTACCTTAGCCTTTAACAGACTAAATTACAGCTGTTTGAGGAATGACAGCTGCTTTCAAGCTCCTCTTGCAGTTTCTAAGGCAACATGTCAAAAAGCAAGTTTGCGCTGCTAAAATCACATTGCACATGGTATGCGGCAAAAGTGCGATAGGCATTTCCAGATGATGCAGTGTCAATTTTGTCGCTGATTTTGCTGCGCACTGAGCTGCTATCATCCCAACACAGGCTTTAACAGATCCAAGATCCCACACTTTGTGCAAAAACATATTCGTAGTTTTATACACAGTAATGGGGAAATTTATGTATGGCATATTCATCAATCCTAAGGAAGTACTGAGCATAAAGAGGAGTCAGTGCGCCGAGTGCTGTTCCCTTAGTAAGCATAACATGAGTTTATGTAGACAAGTTTGTTTGCCAAGAACTTTTGTGTACATGCTCTAGGTCACTGCAATCGTCTTTTGCATTTGCTGATATTCGAATGTAACCCTCAACTGCAAACCCTTGTCTCGATATGAAGGATATTATATTGCTACAAAATAAAATCACTAAGTTACTGTGGTATACACCCTGCCACGGCTTGTGCCGCCCGAGTGAAGGAGCTTGTCGTACATAGAAACAGTAAGTAGGGGGGCGGGGCTTTTGTGAAAGGTTAATTATCCATAGGTGTAATTGAAGTGCAATAGATTGTGTTTCCAGCAATTGGCTGGGAACCATTCAGAGTCAGCTGGGATAGCAGCAGCCCCAAAACCTTGGTGAGGGTAAGCGGTACAAGAGAGGAATGAATTTTATGATATCATTCATTTTTCTAGGCCACTTATCCTCAAGACGGTCGCAGGGGGTGCTGGAGCCAGCCCCAGCCAAGAACAGGCAGCAGGTGGGGTATACCCCGAATTGTTTGTTAGGCAATTGCACTGCATTGAATAATATCATCATATTTCATTTAAATGTTAGACATTCAATACATGCAATATGGAGTAGAAAAACTAAATTTCGCATTACACGTTTCACCTCCTTTGCCAGCCTTAAACTGAGTTGCCTAGAATTTTTCTGACCATGCAATTGAAGTAAAGGGTTCTCAGTGGTCCAAAACAAAGCCTGACAAGGGACAATCCATCATAATCACAAGAATAGACTGTACCTGGCATTCCTGGCATAGCAGTGCTCTTTTATGTCAGGTGAAGATATTCAAACAAAGCATTGGTTTCTCAACACCTCTCCAGGTTGCCAGGAAAAAAGACAACAGATAGCCTACAGGCAGTGGCCACCAAATTCACACGTTTCATCAAATATAAAATGTCAATGCACACAAGTCATTACAGTGATGGATGAGGTAGAATTGCTGTCCTGTCTAACTCTTCCGAGAAAAAAAAGTTTGCTTTAGTAATAGCCAGTGAATTTAGTCTAATTGAACTATTTTTACATTACACTTGTAAAGACATGCATAATCATAAAATGTTGCTGGGACTTCTTACAGTGCAGTGGTTACAGCTATTACGACACGCTGGTAGTTGTAGTGTATACACCAGATTTACAGGCTGAAGGCATGTCAAGTCATGCATCAAGTATGTATAGTATTGTCTTTTCATTGTTACAACAGTGAATTGTTGAATTGGCTTACATATGGCTTCATCCTGTTTGTCAAATCGTTAGAAGGTGCCTTAACAGATTGTCACACAGAACACTTGTTTGTATGTTATATTTCAGAATTACTTGCTTACTTTGCAATTTATGGGCTGATGTTTACATAAATATAAATTAATATCAACAGGGTGCAATGATGAATGAGTGGCCAGCATACTATCACCCTCACATTTCTGAGCGATGGGGTTCAATCCCATGCTCCGACCTTCCTGCGTGGAGTTCCCCAAAACATTGATTTATATATAGGTGGTTAGAACACTTTGCATTTCTGTGCCAAGCTAGTTATTTTCATTTCACAAAGAGGCCTGATTTGATGTTGATTATTTTAGTGGTTTGGGTCATAGTTCTATGTTACACGGTCTACCGGAGCCTAACACAGTGTTAACATTTAGGGATATCTGTCCTTCAGCAGGGTAAGTAGAATTTATTACAAGGCACAAGTAAACACAAAAAAGCCACACACAACAAACAACAAATAAAAAAATAACTTAGCCTACTATAAGCTATTCGGTCCAATTAAGAATTCATCAACTACAAAAAAAAAGACAAAGACATCTGAGAACAAACAGAGATTGACCTTTTGTAAATGTGGAAGACAAGAAATGGAAAACAGAAAGTAGAGGAGGTCGCAACTTATGAATGCCTGCACAATCAAATAGTTTTCATCACGAACAATTGAGCACAAGTGTGAGCAAGAGAATGATTCAACACTGGCTGACAGCTGGAGCAGTAGCTATAACGCTGCTGGTTGTAACGGGCTGTGGGTGTACTGCCGATGCCACCGCCCTCAATCGCTTACCCAAATGCTGGAACACAAACAATATACAGCCTAAAACAGAGACATGACAAGCAGGGTGCAACCTACAGGAGGGATCTTGCTTGAGGACATTTATTATTTCACCACTCTGATTTAGAAAATGATCCCACCACAGGCTGATGTGACTAAATTCTAATTTATTCGCCTTTGTACGACTCGATTGAGGCACTTTCTTCACAGTTTGAATCCGACAAGTCACATCATGCGGCATGGAAGCAGAACATTTTGTGTGGTTTTAAATCAAATCAGGGACACATTTTTCAGAAGGTGGCTGCAATCTCAACACCTAAGTCTCACAAATCCGAATTACTGCAGTACTTACGTCAACATAGACAGAGCAGATAATTGGAGGATGGCAGAAACTGAGTTGTGCCTTTGAGTCGAAGCCAAGCAAGTCTACATTTCCTTGAGTGGGTCTAATTTTAAAGTCAGCCTGAGCAAGCACGGAAAAAGACCAAACGTGACAAAATCGGAATTGCATTAGGACCGGTGGTCTGAACATAGCCTTCATGGCCACCTTGACAAAATCCGGATGCACCACAAAAGTGATTTTAAGGTTGACTTAATGAAATGTCACATGCTTTGGCTCTTTCCTTCCTTCCTTCCTTTCCTTTGGTGTTCTATCGGTCAACAGCAATTGATCACATTGAACACATCTAATGTAGCTAACATATGGGGGAGAAAAGAAGTGTCGACGCCTCTTCTTAAAGTGCACTATAAATTTAAGGAATTAAGCCAGAGGTGGCTTGACCTTTAGAAAGACAGAGAACTTCGACATTTATCTTTTTCTAATTAAGTTATGTGGCAAAAAGCATATCCTGTGTGTCTAAACTGATAAAATGGGACTGTCAGTATGAAATTATTACAAGGGCATTTTTAATTAATAAAAATATGAATTAGGTGTCAGAGCCAATTCATCAAAAAAGGACATGCCATAACTCTCACCCTGATTAAAATGCTGCAGCAGGACCATTTGGGGTAATTGTGACATTCGTTTGTGTGTCATAGCTGGAATGGTTGTATCTGACCAGTGTTGTTGAGTAAATTATGTTTTGTTGCAAATCTTAAAGCGCAACATGTATGTAATACCTATTACGTTGCATTTTTATGTTTTCAGATATATTATCATGGAGAACCTCGCCACCACTAGGACTACAACAGCAGTCATTCACCAGTCTTAAAATTGCAATCACTGTCTCAATAGTGCACTAGCACTACAAAGTCTGGGGACATACGTTTTTTTAGACAAAACTAAATTTTTTATTCAGACAAGTCTTAAGATAATATCCCTAGAATAAGTATATATGGATACGTGTGAAATGATGACAAATGAATGGGACTGCATCCCAAGGTTTGGTGTATCATAATTTATGTATGAATGTGCATGCTAGCAGCGTGCATCTGTGTGTGAAGAATTTGTGCTTGGAGGAAATGAGACATTCCTCCATATCCCCCGGTTTAGTTGGTGTGGTGACTATGAATTAGCTTCCCTACTCATGCATTGCCGCTCTTGGCTTGGCCCTTGGCTTTAGAGAGCTGCACCCTCACTACGCCAATAACACTGTTAATCTAGCTGACATTTGTGTTCACTGCTGTGAGGCTCAACACCATCAAGAGTTCACTTAGGTGGGTTCAAGGTGGTGCAACAGATGGTTGGTTCAAAAATCACTAAACCAGCAATAGTTATGCTTCACCAGGTCATCATTGAGCATTAGTTGGCTAATGTTTGCAGCAAAGACTCAAAAGAAATATTGTATATTTTGTAATGGAAAAATAATAATTAAAGGTAATGAGACAAGATTTAACTAGGGTCATTTGTAGTAGTAGTAGTAGAAGCAAACCCTCCAGTTCTTTTTAGTTTAAAGTGGCATTAGAAGGGAGACAGCAACAATTATTACTGTTCACCCCTGGAAATTCACAAACACTGATGCTGGCCAATCGAACTGAAGCTCAGCATATACAGAGCGTGCAGAATTATTAGGAAAGTTGTATTTTTGAGGAGGAATCTTATTATTGTACAACAACCATGTTCTTAATGAACCCAAAAGAATCCATATCAAAGCTGAATATTTTGGGGAGTTAGAGTGGGGCTTTTGTAGCTTTAGCTATTTTAGGAGGATATCCAGGTGACTATTACTGTGCACCATCGTTAGGCAACTTAACAAAAAACTAATATATATAGCCATCTCAATCATTTATTTTTAACCAATGTAATCAATGTAAGAGCTCAACCTTCACAAATATACATTTCTGAAATTCAAAAACAAATCAGTGACCAAATTAGCCACCTTTACAAAGTAGCAAGGACACTCAAAAGCCTGCCATTGATGGATTCTGTTCACGATCAACATTGCAGAAGCAACCACAGACTCACAGACAGTGTTCAGGGAGGTGTACTGTTTTCCCTCCTTGTACATCTCAGATTTGATGAGGAACCACAGGTTCTCTATGGGGTTCAGATCAGGGGAACAAGCACGCCATGTCATTAGTTTTTCTTCTTTCAGGCCCTTGCATGTCAGCCACCCTGTGGAGTACTTCGACGTGTGTAAGGAACCATTGTCATGATGAAAAGCGTATTTTTCCTCAAGAATGTGACTTCTCTGTACTACTGCTTAAAGAAGCCATCTTCCAGAAACTGGCAGTTGGAATGGGTGTTGAGCTTGACTCCATCCGCAACCCAAAAAAAGGTGCCACAAGCTCATCTTTGATGATACCAGCCGATGCCAGTACCCCACTTCCAACTTGCTGGCATCTTTAGACCACACCTCTTCTCATTACAGAGATGCACATCAACTGATATGCTCAATGGCGAATAAGCTTTCGAACCTATATAGCTTGGAGTAAGACAACGTGCATAAATTGGGCAAAAATACTAATTTTGTCGAATAGTTCTGCACTCCCTTTATGTGAAGTCCAAGTTTTGGTGACTCCAGTGCAAAGGTATTTTCCTTTTCCAAGGGAATAAGCACTTTGCCCCCATTCCCCACATGGATTTGTAAAATGTAATCATCGAGTCAATGCGACATTGATGAAATTTCTGTCTTCCAGCACCGCAGCTAGTTTAATTAGAATTATGCGAAAGAGTATCAGATGCTCAGCATCGCCTGGGGATCTGCAGCAGCCGATGACATGCGAATCAGAGTTTCACCATAAGCAGCAGCTACTCCGAGCTTGTCCTGTATATGTCAGCAACATGATGTTAGCGGGAAACTGAACAAAGCTGAAAATACAGCCGCAAGGCTACAGCAATGGCCCAATCTATAACAAGTTGTACTGGAAAACACGGCGAGACACGGCCATTGTACTGAATCACTGCTCAAGAGAATGCTTTTATCTCTCCCCAAGAGCTTTTCCTCCAACTTTCCCTGCCTTCAATATTTAATTGTATCGTTTCACATTACTTGTGCTATAAGAAATGTCTGTGCCCTTGAGTATGTGTTACTTATAAATTTCGCAATAAACCTGCATGACTACCTTTAAAAAGGGATGAACATATCATACCCGTATTTTGCACCGGATTTTCAATCTTTCTGCTTTCAGTAAAAAAAAAAATCCCACAAGAAAACACGAAGGTCAAACAAAAAAAATATACTAAACCGATATATTATAGCATCTACACAGAAAACACCAACTCCGTCAACTGTTCATTTGCAGCCAGGAACATGAACACAACTACTGTAACCTGTAGCCGATGTTAAAAAACAAAAACAAAACTTTCACACTATACTGGAAACTTGTCCAACTGTTCCTCTCTCTTTCCAGTCAGTTTCACGGTGTGTTTTGAGAAAGCGTGCAAAACACACTACTACACATTCCACTCCAATGCTGATACTGTACCGATACCACATTTTTTTTATTAAGTGTACAAATGTATATTATTTTCTTTTAATACCTAATTCACGCATGCTATTTATATATTTATCTTAGTTGTGCCTCTTTACATTGTGCGTGTGTTTGTGTGTGTAGTATGTGTGCATTAATGGCAAGAAGCTTCTAATCTAAATTTTGTTGTGACGACCATAAAAACAATCAAGACTCTTTAAATGGTATAAAAGTTATTGCTTAATGGCTTAGCAGACACTAATTAAGTCATTGTCTGAAACTGACGGCAATTGACGTCCAAATGAAAGTGGGTAGTCTGAATGAACCAAAGTTTCATTTCTCTTCAAATTGATTTAATGTCTACTAGTGACAAAATCATAGCAGACAAATGGATGTCTATCCTCATCTTGGGAATGGCGACAAGTGTTCTTTTTTTGACATCAGTTGGAAGCTACATCTTGAAGAGAACATTTAAAGAGCATTGATGCGTTTTTCTCAGTACTACTCCTTGATACGGATGACAATTTTAGTGTCATACCAGTGCCATTATCAGTACTAGTATATCTTATATAACACTAAATTCCTCAAAAAGATAATGTCGGCTCGAATGGGGGAATGCAGGAAAGTGTGGATTTTGTCCACTGAGCGGTAGAAATTATAAAGATTTTAAAATTTTTAGATAATTAACAATTCCTTATAATTATAATTGATTGTTGCCCCTCTTCAGCAAAGAAAAAGTGTAAAATTTTCACTGTTTATCTAATCTCAAAATCATAATTGTTTTTTTCGTCTTTCCTCTGAGAAGTTTGACCCACACGGTTTTCCCCAATGGTCCTAAAAGACCGAGTTCAGGGCCCAGCTGTGTTGTTGACACTGTCCGACAAATAAAGAACGCAGGTGTCATCACTTCCATTTGGACTGTCCCTTTCTGACCATCTTTACTATTTCTCCGCCAACATGATTTATGTTTTTGAACTATTAGAACAGTGGAGGATGGACAACGTGCTGTTGCTGCAGATGTTCACTCATCAGTTTGTCCTGTTGGAAAGTTTCAGTCAATGATTCAGGGGCTAAAGTCATTAGTTACCGTAATGTTTGCTGCATGAAACCACAAATGCGTGCTGGCCCATCTGGACTCAGGACAAATCAAAGAGCCATAATTCAGCAGACAGATGTCGCGTTTTATTCACTTGGGTGCTTTTTTGGGCTCATGCAGACATATGGTAGATGTGATTCAGGTCCCATTTTTATAGTGATGAGTGCAAGAAATTACACTCGCGACAGGATGACACCTACCAGCGTTATTAAACACACTCAGCAGCAAAGAGGATGATTATTTTTTTTACCATTTCTTTTTGGAAAGATGAAGTCACTTTCTTTTTTGCACTGCACAATTCAAACACTATCAGCAGCACGTGTAGCAAAATACAACAGAGAGGTAATTATTTTCTCTTTTTTTTTTTTTTAAATGTCGTCATTGAGAGATAGCCAAGACAGATGGTTTTGAAAAGGTGCATGAGAAGGATAAGAACAATTACCCAAGACCTTGACTTTTGTTTATGGGATAGTATAGGTTCAAATTTTAACACCGTCTATTAACTCTATAAGTGTAAATCAACTTGATCGAACAAGCCATCGGCTAAATGCCCACGCTCACGTACATCATTCTCAAAGGCAAGGTCATTGATTACTCCAACTCTGTTGTTCCTGCTCATTGCCAGACGACGATACACCAGCACTAATTCGCTGGAACACGCACACACCTCAGCAAAGCCTCGGGCCAAAGGGAATTGGAAATTAGATGTTATCGCTCCCAGTCCTGGCACACAATGTGACAAAGAGGGCTTTCACTGTGCTCCAACCATAAAGCCAAGAGATAAACTGGCCATTGAGATGTGTCGGCATCAGATTAACTGGAATGAGTTCTCATTAATGTAATCTGCAACTATTTACCCATTAAAAAAAAACAATATTTGCAATTTATTATGTGCATAGAGGCAGCGTGTTAGAATTTTATTGACACAAAGCTCTTTAATCAAACAATTAGAAAATCTCAGTTGAAGTGAGAAGAAAGCAAAACATATTTGGTAAGTGTTTTCACAGATATCAATATTTTATGTAAGAAAACAACTTGAAAAGATACTTTAAATGATAATTATTTCAACAACTCTTTTTACTGATGACCCAGTAATTCAAAATAAAATAAGCAGCGATTCTTCTTTCCAATAATACTTGTCATGATCATCCAATAATTTTCTTAAATATGAAGACAATGGCGCAGCTCATCCAATGTGTACAAAAAGAATCATTGATGATGAATCACCAGCAGCCCATGCAAAGCCTAAGGGTACGATTACTGAAATGTTTCTTACAAAAATAATCATACCTATACCAAGTTGGTAATGACTTCTCAATAATGTAAATGATGGACAGAGATTTCTGCTCATTATTTGTCAATTGTTTTCTCTTTGTCAACAACACAACTGAGTTTATTGTCTTTATTGACTAAAGAGCAATGAACAAGAGTCTTATTTCCACTTTCTCCCATACTTGGTTAATAATGCCAACCCAATGTTTCTACGCTGTAATGGTGAACTTTGTATGCAGCACAAAACACCAAGAAAGAATTACGATGAACCAAGTTATCATGGCTCCAAAAATAGACAATATGCGAAGTCTTTAAACTCACTACTTGATTTAAAAAAAAAACCTTTCTGTAACCTCAATTAACACATCCTTTAATTATCACTAAGCTATCCAATTGGAAACCACATGCTGGCGTCATGATCAGCACTGCAAACTTTTTCTAGCTGCTGAAACACAAAAGAGTGCAATAATTTTGTGTAAAACTGCTGCTAAAAGAAGGGGAAAATAGAGGAATCCAGTCATCAGATATTTCTGCTCTGCAAAAAATATTTTCCAATCTTTATCCATTTTGCATTCACCTGTCCTAGTTTACCAGTGATCAGTCATCCAATTACACCGGACCACCCGCCCAATTCAATAAAAGCCAGCTCAAATTACAGCCTCCCGTTTAAGATAAGATGCAACTCTAATTGCCACAAGTGAAACCGCCTTCATACTGGGAATCTTAATGATATATACACTTACCCACATACCGGAGACTGTCTTGGTCTTGACACTTGACCTCATTTGGGTCATTCGTAAGAGCAGTCAGCTCGTGTCATGTACCCTCGACTGGATGGCAGCTATCAATGGGCTAACCTGCAAGTGAATAAGACCATTTCATGCCTTGTTATTTATTTACAGCATGTCAAACATTCCTTTTGTTAGACTCCTAAACTTCATCCCTGATCATATTTTCCTCCATCTTACACTCCAAAGGGAGCAATTGTGATTGCGCTTTGGTGTTCATAGGATAATATATGCAAGGCACGAACACCTGTGTTCGCATCGCAGGCATTAATTGTCCTACTACTTCCTTTCTCTTTGAGAAATCCACAACAATGATTAGAATAGCACAGTGGTAAGCTGTCCACACTTTAATACTCTAATTTAATGGGATTCACAATTAAAAGATTTTTAGTTATGAACTTTTCTCTGATCTTATTTCACTGCAGAATGGTAAAGGTGAAAGTGGCTCTTGCGACAGCCACCGACGTGCTCTGACACATCTTTTGAAAGAAAAAAGTAATACTTATGCAATGTTCCCTCTAATTTTTCGTTGGTCTGAGCAGAAAGTCAACCTCCCTGAGCGCACCGAGTACCAGTGTGAGCGACATCATCGGTACTCGGATGATTCGCCTAAAGACGTTTCGCCGACGGACGTTTGACAGACGGGCAGGTCGCCGAATGAACGTTCGGCGGAACGTCCATTCGGCGACCTGTCCGTCTGTCAAACGTCCGTCGGCGAAACGTCTTTAGGCGAATCATCCGGTCACGACATCATCATTGCTCGCTATGGGCACACCAGTATCACACCTGCCACAAGCAGGTGCATGTCAATGTTCCCTCTAATTTTTCATGTAAAACATGCTGTAAAACACGAAAAACATAAGTGGACAGAGCTACTGCCACTGGCTGCCGCTTAAACGGCGCCATCATGGGGAAAGGGGTAAAAAAAATTAAAAAAAAAATGTTTTTTTTTTTACTGCGCGCCATATGATTGCTGCTGCGCAGAGAAGACGAGAGTAGTGCGCAATTGCGCACGCGCGCAGCTTAGAGGGAACACTGCTTATAAGGAGTTATTAAACTGCAGTCTAATCCAATCTTTCATTGTCAGAATGTAAAAGTAGCATGCTTATTATCCCACTGTGCACCGGGCTTCAAGAATTATTGTCAGCAAAAATTTGATGAAGTAAAGGTACGCATTCGTTCATTTATCTTTCGTACCGTGCATCCTAGTGATTCTTGCTGGAACCTATCAGAGCATGTAAAAGGCAGACGAAACCCTAGGCTCAGCCCTAGGGCACACAGAAATGGACAACCCTTGGCACTCAAAATCAAATGGCCTCCAGCAGGAATCGAGCCCACGTAGGTACGCAGTTACTCGGGAAATGTTGTGAAGGAAAAGTACAGATACAAATCTACATTATGTTTACATTCTACTCTATAAATTTAGCAGTAAAGATTTGTGCCCTTTCCATTTTGCCTGACCCAGTTTTCTAACATAAACACCTGATCCAACACTAGGCATCTACGCTTCATGTTAAGTTATAAAAACAGGTAGCATACAGGGTACACGGTCGATTGGTCGCCGGTCTTTTGGTCGCCGATCTTTTGGTCGCCGATCTTTTGGTCGCCCGGAAGGTTATTGATAATTACCATTTAAATTGTTGCTCAAATTCCCTAAATACAAACTGCGAATTACTATTTAGTCATACTTAATGCCCTAGTAATTATTAGGCTAAAGAAAAGCTCAAAATTTCCCGGACTTTTATTGTTTTTTGTTGGAGAACTTGTTAAGACCCTGACTGACGTAGCTTCTTAAAAAGGGACAACGCATGTACATACAAACTCATACACTCACACGTCGGCTCAGTGAAACTGCTCATGGCCATTGTTGGCTTTTATTGATGCGTAGACCGTGTTGTTTTACCTTGTTTTGTCGCCGGTCTTTTGGTCGCCCGTTGTCGCGGTCCGGGCGACCAAAAGACCGCAACCAAAAGACCGGCAACCAAAAGACCGGCGACCAATCGACCGCACACGGCATACAGTACCGCTCAAAAGACAATTTTACACTTGTTTACCAAATGAGACGCAAAATGAATACAAAGTGTAGTGAAGACATTGGCAGGGTTTAGAAATATTTGATTTTTACTCAAAATTAATAATTTTCTTTATAAAACCATGCCTTCGGTAACAATTGCTCAATTTGTAGCCATTACAGCATGAAGCTAAAATAGGCTCCAGCACCCCCCACGACTCTAATGAGGATAAAGTGGATCAGAAAATGAATGAATGAATCTTTTTTCCTCATTACTTTATAGAAAACATTTTGGGGTGAAATTACCAAATGGCATTTCCATTCAAATCAGAGGGGAAAAAGATGATGATTTTAGAAGTGTAGAGAGTGTGGTCATGACATTCGTACCACCTTTTTCCATTTCTGTTCTTATGTGAATGTGCCATGGGGGATTCTCAGTTCTGTGTTCACGCTCCTATGATGTGGAAGAGCATATAGAGAAGGCTTTGCCCTTCAACAATGACCTTACATAAATAAATAGTGCTAAAAATAGAACAGTGATAACACAGCAAATCAAGTGTGGCACCTCGTATCAGTTACCTGACACATTTGGGACGCATTCAGCATCAATAGGTTTCCTGAAAAGTAGGACCAACTCACCATTGTGGCCTGGAGTGTGCTGATAAGTATCTGAACATTGTACCTTTTATGAATAATGTATACAATTTGTGGGTTTTCTATAAAGTGGATAGTGACACTATTAGTCCGAAATTTGCAGTAATAATATTTTATGAAGGAAATTTAATCACAACCATTGGCCTTCAAAAAGATCTGACCATACTTTTGACTGATGGTTTGCACATAATAGTGTAGTAACTCCTAGACAAAAGGCCAGACTACAAAAGTTCGTTCCTGTGTCATTGGTGCCCCCTAGTGGTAGCTCATTTATCACACGCATACCATTTCAACAGGCGGAGGTTACCATGTAAATTATGAGTGCCCGAATGGCGAGTATATTTCTGCCAAAAAAGGCAAACAACATTAACCTAGGGCCGTATGTCATTTGTATAGAGGACCTGTGAATAGTGCTGAGTTTGGTGAACAATTGCATTAAAAAGCAAAGACGTGGAACCGTATATTACGGTCAAACTATAACAACAAGATGAGGATATTATTACAAGATCAAAACATTTTAGTACATGCAACTGCATCCAACAAAAAGACGTAGTAATTTCCATTTTTCGGGGGGGATCTAGACTCTGTTAATCCTTTTCAAAACTCTAAATAGTACTGAATTTAGGCTTGGGTGGACCCAAGTGCAGGGAAGCCAGCAGACAAGGATTGGGTGGACTAGAGTGTGTTTTTAATCAAACAATCTTTTTCAAACAAAACCTAAAAACGAAGGGAGCATGCAACATAACAACATAAGCAAAATCGAACTTACCAAGAGAAACACGAGGAAGCACTGCGACAAAACAGTTGGCATATACAAACAACCTGACAAGGGTGATTCACAGTGGCAAATCACAACAGGTGAAATCAATGGGTAATCACGCAGACAAGTTACGCAAAGGGAAAAAGCCCAGAATAAATCAAAATAAAACTTTAAAAGAACACACACTACTTGAGTCTTCATTGCTTTTTATTTCATAATATTTCTTTAGTAGACATTAAAATTTGATGTAATTTTAGTTTGATGTAATAGTAGTTTTTTATTATTATTTGTGGTGCACTGCAATAACAATTAGGAGTGATGTCCCTTTTAGATGGTGCATAGAAAAAAAGTGAAGTTGCTTATGTTATTATAACTATTGTTTAAAGACATTCATTCATTCATTCATTTTCTGAACCGCTTTATCCTCATTAGAGTCGCAGGGGTGCTAGAGCCCATCCCAGGCGACTCCAGGCCAGAGGCGGGGGCACATAGAGATAAACAACCATGCACACTCGCACCCATACTTGGGGCAATTTAGAGTGTCCAATCAGTCTACCATGCATGTTTTTGGAATATGGGAGGAAATCAGAGTATCCGGAGAAAACCCACGCAGGCTCGGCGAGAACATGCAAACTCCACACAGGTGGACCGACGTGGATTTGAACCCAAGACCCCAGAGCTGTGAGGCCGACGCACTAACCACTCAACCGCCGGACCGCCGAACCGCCAGGAAAAAAGATGCAGTAAAAATAAAAATGGTTTGGCATGCCACTATTGTATTATTTTTGATTTTGGATATTTTAAGTGCCCTCATAGATGGAAAATAAAGAATAGTTACTTCAACCAGCTACTCGCAGAAACTATGTATTATGCATGTAACATGTATTGGTACAAGGACGTTTCGTCGAAAGACGTTTGGTCCCCGGACGTTTGGTCCCCGGACGTTTGGTCGACCGGACGTTTGGTCGAACGGACGTTTGGTAGAACGGACGTTTGGTAGAGCGAACGTTTGGTCGCCGGGTTGTTACTGTTGAAACCAGCTCTCAAAATTATAATCATGAGAGAGAGAGTGAGTTTAATATCTAAATATCTAATATCAAAATATCAACAGTAAACTCTCTGTCATAATTTGACAGCCAGCGAACCCGGCGACCAAACGTCCGTTCTACCAAATGTCTGTTCTACCAAACGTCCGTTCTACCAAACATCCGGTCGACCAAACGTACGGTCGACCAAACGTACGGTCGACCAAACGTCCGGGGACCAAACGTCTTTTGACGAAACGTCCGGTCACAACATGTATTTATAGCTTTGATTAAGTAATTGGGGGACTCTTAAATTTTCCCTCCTTTTTACATTTTGGAAAGGGAGGGGGTTATTGTGGTATAGTAGTCACTATCGCATAGTCTCAGACAGGTTTTGTTTCAGTTGGGGGCACAAGACCGGTGTAAAGTTATTTGGATATTACTTGACATGAAAATGCGAGCTATTGAAAGAGAGTCAAGCATGGAAGCAGCACACATTGTACCCCCTGCCTGCGGGCCTCTTCACGCATTTCATCCTTTGTCTTTGATCACAATATCCAAGAATGCTTTGTTTTCACAGACTTATGGAGCCTTCAGATGTGCCTTTGGATGACAGCTCGGGTGCAGGCTCATCTCATGCTGGAATTGGCAGTGTTCAAACAAGCAAATAAACAAGTATGAAAACAATAACATTTATTGATCATAGGGTATACATTTCATGGTATAATAGCGATATATTATTGGCAAAGATACTATTATTCAATTGCATTTCTATACACAAATACAAAATTGGAGGTAGGCCTCAAAGATTGATGACAAGTGAAAATAAATGCATTTCACATATATATTATATATATTGATATTTTTTTATCTTACACTAATTCTAAAACCTATATCTCTCTATATAGCTACTCTGTTTTTCTGAATGAAATAATGTCATGTCAGAGGCACATATCTATATCCATAGGCAGCTGTGCCTCACAGAGAACACACAGAAAAGTATGACATTACTCAAGTAATTAGAAATATAACCTATGCAGTCATAGGTCACACAGTAAAGTGCCAAACTGACACAAGAGACATAACAATAAGAATACCGATACCTATACGGGACAGACACTAAGCTTTTCTGTGGTGGTGTATCTGAAATACATACTATATTGTACTCTTAGAAGACATCTATAAGGCCAATGGTTACCTGAAGATGTTTTGTAACATATTGGCAAACACCAAGATATACTGCATGGAACATGTATGGCAGTAGCTAATCCACCTATGCATAAATCACGTCATTATTCTTCTTTTCTCTTTTGAGATCATTTTCTTCTTTGGTTACTGCCAAAAGTGAACTCGCAGCCACTGTGATAAAAGATATTCATTAGTTCAAATTATTAGGTCAAGGTTATTTTCTTATCCTCTGATAACTTCTGTTTCCTGTAAAGAGAAATCTCACTTATCATGCAGACATACAAATAGAGCGAGAAAGAAGTCACTATATATGGACATTGGTTGAGCAACACAAACTGCACATGCAAGCTTATTAGTGTCATATTTCGTGAAGCTATGTGAATGAAGCCCCCAACATGTAACAAAGGACATGAAACACAAAGACACGGATAGATATTACTTTGTCCCTTGAACCCATGATGATACATTTCAGGTCACACAGAGGCTTTTTACTCTGCGGAGTGTTTACGGTCCACCATTTCTCATGTTTAACATTGTGGTTAGACATACAGTTTATGAACTTTTTTTTAAACTCTGGTTAGAACTTCAGGCCTTCCAACATTTTTGGAAAAGTAGGTGGCATGTACTCCTGAACATCTTTGCTCTCTCGGAACACCCCTGGAAACATGATTATTACCCAACTACAGTTAAAACCAACACTTGGGCAAACACACACACACAGAAGGGCATACATACATCACGTTTGAATGATTGCAGCCAAGATACATTCACTAAAAGCAACATTCTAGAGTAAGCAAGCTATTTGCCAAAAAGGATTCATGTGTGATTATGTTTGCATTTTTTTGTATCCCAATCTTGATGAGATGTTCTCAGTTCATGTGAAAGCCGTGGCTTGAAGAGAATTTGGGACAACTATTATTGCTTTCCAGCAAAACCCACTCACCCACCACTCAAAAAAAGCATCTGTACCACAATTAAACTTGCTCATTCATTGTGCCCACAGGCTGAAAGCCACAGCCTATATTTTAGAATATTTTCTGTATCGCCGTTTTTAATAAGACAGGAAATTTAGGCTCTGTGCTAAGAAATCCAGCATATGTTGATTTCTGCATCAGCAAGACCAGTACCAAAACGTGACAAATCCAAAGTTTCTTCTGGATTTATTGTTGTGTTTGTTAGTGGTTTTGCCAGTACCGCTCATAGGTTTTTGATCAACAATTCTTTACCAAAACGGGTCATTTCTTATAATTTGTGCTGAGAAAAGGGAAGCATACCTCCTTGCAGTAATTTGCTAGTCATTCATCATTCATTTTTCGTAACACTTATCCTCACAAAGTTCGCAAGGTTGCTGGAACCAATCTCAACCAACTGTGGGGAGTAGGTGACCCCCCTTAATCGGTTGCTAGCCAATTCCAGGGCACACTGAGACGAAAAACCATTCATGCTCGGACAATTTAGAGTGCTCAACAGGCCTATCATGCATGTTTTTGGGATGTGGGCGGAAACCAGAGTATCTGGAGAAAACCCACGCAGACATGGAATTGAACCCTCGACTTTAGAAGTTTGAGGCAAACGTGCCAAACACTTAATTAACGTGCCGCCCAGACTGGATATTTACATAAAACATGTTTTGATTGTGTTCAAAAAGACTCCCGCAAAAGTGTTCCACATAGCGTATTCTTTTCCCGCATTGCACCAAACGCCTTCATTCCTCAAACTAGCAGAGTCATTTGATGGAATTGTGAATACCTGAGACCCTGTTTTCAAGAGGACATACAGACAAGCTAAAGACATTTGTCTGAAATAGCAAAGAGGTCTCCGGAGCTACCTCAAGCAACACACATCAACACATCCAGGAAATGCAACACCAGGCGTATCACCCAGTCATAAATAGCAGCTGCTCCAAACATTGTGTGACGTGACAACACAAATACAAAACATACACGTTTGTACGTACAGTATACAAAGACAACACACACACACACACACATGTTCATCCTGTCGTGCTAAATCTCTCTTCTGCTGAAAACGACACCTATGTTCTTGTATATGCATACTTTTTTGCTACATCATCTAATTCTGTGAGCAAGCCTATTAATGCGGCACACACTTTGATGTTTTCACAAATGGGTATTAAATCCACAGTACATACAATAGCCTACTGCAATATATAGGTTGCCTAAAATAGATGCACAGAGTGACTAAGAGGCTGAGTTTTCGAGGTGTATAAAGGTTAAATGGCTTCTTCGTAGTAAACTAAAGGGCAGATTGGCATGACTTTTATCAGATAGAGATCAGATAAATGCAAGCTAATTGAAGATAAAAGAGGAGTCCCCAGGGTTTAGAGACAAATATCAACCCAAGTATGTGTGATTGCTGAGTCATCCAAGGCCAAATGTATCAATGAAAGTAGTGATCACAATGCATTTACTGCTCTACACGGACCAAGGAGGCACAATATCCTGATTTTCTCATTTCCACTATCGCTATTTGCTCGAGCAACAGCAGCAAAGCAGTGCTGTTTATGAATACACATTGCTGGGAAGAAAGTAAAATTAAAACATCTATAATTTCCTTTTTTTTTTTTTAAACATTGACACAGTCATAATATTTCTATTGCCTATCCACTATATTTCTGTGTAAGGAACAAACCACAGATCCCAGCCAAGCTTTATGAACCATTGTCTTTTGTCACCCGAGTGTATTGTTCTGCATCTGCTTGTGCTGAGACAATTTGTTCCTGTTTTTGTTTTGTTTTTATACCAATATGTCTGCTCAAATACACACACACACACACACACACACACACACACACACACAACCACAGACACACGCTGTTGAGTGAACAGCTAGATATTGCAGCTCTGTCCATTTGTGACGACTGGCCACAAGGAATCAGAGTCCCCACAAAGGTTGTAGTTAAATGAGTACATCATAAATATAAAGTAATGATAGACTGTCAACTGTGCGGCGGCAGCAGCAGCAGTGAAGATGATTTCCCCCTGGGCATCAACTCCTCCCTGACAGAAGAGTGAGTAGTACAGAGCAAGATGAAAGGGACAAGGTGACTATTCCCAAAATCACACTAGGAGGCAGGCGGTAGACAAAGGACAAGGCTGTGAAGGACTAAGTGGGATAAAAGAGGCAGAGGAAAGTTGGAAAAAAAAGTTCCTTTGCTGGCTGCCAAGGGTTCTCCTAGGGCCGCGGACACTAGAAGGAACCCAGCTGAGAGTCCGTTGGGGGAAGCTTGAGGCCGAGGGAGTTGGTTCCCAGCGGGTCTATCATATTCTTGTAGCGCTCTCCCCGGTGTTTCATCAGGAAGGGACCCCAATCTGGCTGAGGTGAGCAAACTAGCTTCAGGCGCTGCAGAACGAGGCACATAAGTTGCTGAATTATTCACTCTCACCAAGGCTGATGATGTGTGCTTGTGTTTGTGTGAACTCGTGTCCCAATTATCCTGATATATATCCAATTATGTCGAAAAACCGAGCCCGTCTCCGAGGGGTCTCAGTGTTCCCCGCTGTCGGCAAATATTCAGCCCCACCATCCCTCCAAATACAATCTGTAAAGATGTTGCTGCATTAAGCTTTAGGGGGGAAAAGTACCTGAAAGTCGTATAGTATGGGAAACAAAACAAATTAAAAGTGGCTGATTTCACATTGGCTTCTGTTACAACATGCACACTGAACCCTCGAAATCTTGTTGTCTGATTAAACAGACAGCCAGTAAATGCACCCTCCTCCTCCTTGCAACATGATTAAGCCAACATAATTAAACAAAACAAGTACAGGAATGGAATGTGATCTTGAAATTGAGCTGTGAAAAACGAGCTGTCTCTCCTCCCTTTTTGTATTTGTCGAAATGTTTTTTGATTGTCATCCAAATGGAATTGCACATTTCATCGTGTATTTGCCAAGTTACCATTGTAGCGATTCCCTTATATTTTAAGAAACGTTCAAAAATGCTTAAATAAAACACTGCTAATAAAGGATTGATCATGAAAAACTGTGTCGCTGGCTTGAGTTACAAGGACTAAAAAGGGATGCTTAGACAAAGAACAGCAAGGTTCAGAGTAAATGAATACTCATCTGACAACACGTGTTTTTCCTGCTGATGAGGATCAGATTGCTGATTTGCCAACAGTGCATATCTCAGTGATTACCTCAATTATGGTACCAGGGGCGAGGTACATCTTGATGACAAACATGATGGGGATCCAGATGACGGAACAGATAACCATAAGCCATCCCATCACCATTGACCAGGTGGGGTAGGTGTAGTCCTCGTATGTCATCACACTCCACTGAGAAAGACTCAGAATCAAGATGCCCTGCATGAATTGAGAACACGTGTTTAACTACACACAGTGGACTATTCAGGAAAATTAAAAAAAAGGATGTTCAAAGGGGAGTTATGTGTAGATTATATTAGATAAGATTAGATTAGAATTTTATTTCATCCCATATTTGGGAAATTTCTTGGTTGCAGTGGCAAGACAGACACAAGACAGACACAAGACACACAAGACATCGTAGACCTAGGTAAAAAAAACTGGAGCCACACACAGGAAGTCCACAAGGTGGGGACCTTCTCCAGACTTAGACTGAGGTTACCGCACAGTCCCTCAGTAGTCTGGAGGTTTTAAAGATCATCTTCCTTGCCTAGATCCTCCTAAGCTGTCCTAAAACCTAATCAGCAGCAGCGGAGAGGTTAATAGTATTGTTTTATATTAGCATAAATAAAGTCAGGAAAGCATATAATTTTGCAGAGGAACCTTAATGTTTTTCAGAGTACTTTCACTTCCTTTCTAGGCATTGAAAATTCTTTGAGAAAAAGGCGCTCTTCCACATCTATTACACCCGTTTAATTCCCACCAAATTGCTAACTTGCTGCCCCAAATATCTAGGGAAAAAGTGCTACTTCTAGCATTGTTAGGAGCCGTAAATAATAACTAGTAAAGGCACTACTCTTCCACACAGCTTAGAAATAAGGACAAAAGACATACAAATGTGTGCAATAGAGAAAACAATAACGACAAACAGCACTTTCGACTGGACTTGGAAAAAGACGAGGAAATGAGCAAAAGGGTTAGACAGAAATAAATTAGTGTGAATCGATGAGAACCCCGAGAAAATGGTATCCCAGTGAGAACAGCGTGAGCAGCCCAGCCGCCTGTGGACACATTTGTCATCGTCAGCACCCTGCTTTGGTGCTACAGCGATTTTCAGCACAATTACTAATATATATTCTGTCTGGTGGGAAATATTGAAATGCTGAGCAGCTCTGTGAATTGGACACACTCTGCCAGATATCATGTGACCGCACACACATCACAGAGAGTTATTTTTCAAGATGGGGCAAGAAAGAAAAATGCATAACCTTGCCTAAACATCTTTCTCAAAATATAATAATAATAATAATACAAGTAACCCTATGAGATGCTAGCAATAAACGTGTATTTTCCTTGTAATTTATTGTATATTATATGTTTATTTTCCTTATAAAAATATATATTAACCTTTTGGAGCACAAATCATGACTTTTCAAAATTTTAAAGGGCACTCATTTAACTCATTGGCTGCCATTGACGGCGCTTGATGTCCAATCGATTACCACTGGGTGAGACAAATGAATGTTCCTTGATTTAGGATTTTGAATGTCTAGCGCCACCACTTACACTGAAATATGAGCATTCACGCGAATCTCAGGTTAAATAAATTGGATCTTTGCCGTAAACGTAAAGGCATTCAATGTGTTAAATACTACAAAGAAAAAAATATTTACAATTGAATGTCACTTGGGACCGTAATCTGTATGTATTTTGGTTTTAATTCATTTAAATGTAATCAATGTAGCTTTTATCACCATTGCATTAAGTTTATAAATTCATTTATATTGATATAAAATTAATATTAAACATAACCAAATTATAAAAATTTGAAAAAATAACAAATTTAATTTAAAAAAAAATCAGTATTCATATATAAGGTTTTTTTTATGTCAAAAAATAGACACTTGCCCTGCAAAAGGTTAGCGGTTTTAAGTGTCAACATTTGATTAACTCTTCACAGTTGTGATTACTGAAAGGGTTAAAACTTAGTTTAATGTTACATTTCATATTTGCGATTTAATTTTTGTCCCTTTCAAATCTGATGGGATGGTGACTGCGTTGAATTAAGACAAAAAAAACCTTAACTTGTCTAAACCAGATCTGGACCAAGTGTGGCCTAAGAGCCACATCTAGTTCGTCTAAAGGCGTGTCTGCAATGTTGCTAACATTATGAAATTTTTCACCATGATATGTGAATTTAAGCCCAAATAGTTTTTTCTCTTTCCCCAGGAAGAGACAAACAACAATACCAATGGTGCATTTCCTTTCCTACAGCTTGGAGTGACAAAGGGCAAAGGGATTTTTTTACACTACAAAATTGTACTATTTTAAGTACTCTTTCTTAAATGAAAGTGTTGGGAAATTTACAGTTGATAAGATGTGTCTAATATATGTCTAAAACGCCTTTCCTATATCTGCATTCTCACCCTCTTGCTACTGTAATAACGAATTTTCCCAAATACGGGATGAATAAAGTTATCCAATCCAATCCAATGAACAAAAATGACTTTGAAGCCATTCATTCCAATGAAATATAAATGAAACACAATGATGTCACACTACAACTTGAGTCAAATTGATTGTGTTTGTAATTAAAATGGAAAATATAAATAACATTCCCCCCCCCCCCTCCAAAAAACTTCCTATCCAACAAACTTCCCATGAGGTATCATGACACGAATCGTGAAAGAAGTCAATTTGCATTTTAGCATTTCAGGGGTAATGGAACTTCAAATGCAATCAAATGGACACTCGGAGCTGTGGGTGTGTTTGGCATACATTTGTGTGTGTGTGTGTGTGTGTGTGTGTGAGATGCAGAGAGAAAAACAGACCGTCAAAATGGTTGGTGTCACAAAGGCCCAGCAAAGCCTCCAGAAGTGATTGGGTTGAAAACCAATCATCATTTCAATATCCTCGCAGAACCTTTGCAGGCCTGCATAGGTGGGAATGAAATAGAAGTAGAAGTTGTATAAAGTCACAAAAGTGGAGTTTAAAAGGTCCCTAAAACGAGATGACAAATTTCAAGCCAGCACACATCATCATTCTCCGGCTTCACTAAAAAGGAGGACGGAGCAGGTGGTTTCATTTCTCATTCCTGCTTGACAAATGACACTGAATGGCACCAACAGCCAGTCAATGTGTCATGCTATCTGACAGCCAGGCAAACTGGAGGTGAAGAGCTTCATCAATGCGTGCGTGTTTGGTTTTACAGAAGAGACATCTACTAACCAGGACAAGAATACCATGCTAAGCACAGATACAGGGGTGGGCACAGATGCCTTGAGGGCCGCTGTGGCTGCAGGTTTTTGTTCCAACTGATCCATCACTAACAGTTTGACCAATTACGTTTCTGCTGAAACAAGAAGCAACTGACTGCAATCCACTGATTGTACTTTTAACATACCAGATTGATGGAAAGTTTTCCTCTTATGGGTTGAAACAAAAACCTGCACCCATGTGGCACTTTGTGAAATAGTTGGACCCCCCCCCTGTTATTTTTGCAGGTCATAAAACCTTGACTGCACATTTTAAAACCATTTAAAGTGAATTCAGAGATGTATTTGCTTATTTATTGATTTATTTGTCTATAGTATTATACAGTAAATATTTGGGGGCAAACACAAAGATTTTTAACTATAGCAGCAATCAGTTGTGAAGATATAAAAAAATGGCACAATCTCGCAGGTCTGCTAGAAAAATAGACTGAGCATCAAATCCTTGAAATATTTATGATTGCAAAAGCTTGTGTGTGGTCAACAAATAATTAGGCTAAACCACAGGCTCCGTGTTTGTGATGTGAAATAGAATGATAGTGAATTATTGAAGTTTGTTGGTTGTCAGATAAGCATACCTGTCAACCTCTGCCGATAACTGCCCTTATAAATGATTATGATTCCCCTTACAAACCCCAAAAAAACCTTACAAACACCGTACGAGTCGTACGGTGTTTGTAAGGTTTTTTGGGGGGTTCTAAGGGGAATCATAATCATTTATAAGGGCAGTTATCGGCAGAGGTTGACAGGTATGGATAAGCAAACATAAAGTCTAGCTTCTATTTTTCTTAAATACGTAGGTTTTTTTTATATCCCTTTTAATTCAGTGTTTACATCCTGCCGCTCATATTTAGGTTTACAGCAGCACCCTAGTTTGGAGAAAGAGTGCCAATGGTTGGCAGGAAATAGAAGGTATGGTGTGTTAATATACAAATAAACACTTCAATTGTTTTTGGAATGTGTGGTGTGTGACATTTTGAGAATCAGTAGAAAAGTTAAAAATGTGTGTACTGGATAACTGCTGAAAGAAATGTTGAAAAATACGGAATATGTAAGCCCATAATAGAGGTGTATTGAAATAATTTTAAATTGCATTCATTCAATTCTGTAGGGATTTCAGTATCGAGACAAAGTGAAATATGCTCCTTATCTACCATCTTGTAATGTGAGTAGGATCGTGTCCCAATATTTATTTTTGAAAATGTGAAGGCAGAGAATGCTTTTTTGTGCTAATTTATGTCTGAGCAAAAATAAAATACAATCATCAAACACAAATATTCTAAATTAATCCTGACTATCACCCAAAGGTGATCCCCGAAAATCTGAGGAGGTAAAAATATTATTTTAAAAAACTGTCTGTACTTACCATAGAGATAAGAAATCCCCACCAGCTCAAAAATGGCAATGATGACCAATGAATAGGAGGCTGCGTAAGTGTCCACCAACTGCAGCATGTACATGCCATTCTATCACACACAAAGACATTTTAACAGCCTTTTTTTCCCACTGACGCGTTCAAATTGCGCAAACCCAATTAAAGTACTGTTTTCAAAAATGCTTTGGGAGGATTTTCATTCTCTGGAGCGGATCATACCTCTGTGATCATGGGAAATCCCAGGATGAAAAAGCAGATGCAGCAGACCAGGGTGAAGATTGGTTTGTGCTTCCTCAAGTATTTAGGGAATTCGTCTGACACAGAGGTCACAATGGTCTCGATGGTTGCAAACTGAGAAAGGCAGAGGGGGTGAGGGAATGCATGAGAATGATACATGACATCATTAAAGGGAGAGTGTTACTTCACAGTACACACATTAGGAATTTGACAGCTTCTAATCATGCTGCAACTCAGTTTTCAATTCATCTCATCAATATACTATATTCTCTATTCCCATCTATCTGTGAGATGAACTTAAATAAATGCTTAGTACTGTATTTATTTCATCTTGAGCAAGAACAGATTGAAAAACAAATCAATGTGAAGAGTTCAGATTCCAACAGCAGAGTTGACAGATGGAGACTGTCAATAGCTGAAGATGGTAAAAAGCAAGCAAGACAAAAGCAATCAAATGACAGTAGGGGACTGTGTTTTTGTGTGTGTATTTGTGTGTTGCATAGCTTTCTCCCAGTGTGAGTGTGGAAGGGAAAAAAAAAGTGGCACCAATCTAGCCACCTCGTTGCCTTTCTCCTCCTGAGCTCCCGAAACTAATTTCCTGCCAACGTCCCAAGTCGATTACAGTCAAAAATGCTTTCTCGGTTTCCTGCAAACAGACTGCTGCCTAAAAAAGTAACAACATTTACTCCTGCGCTTGATTTACCTCCAGCTGTATCGCCGCCTTTGGTTCTTTGCTCAACATGGGAAGGCAGCCCTTTTCTAGCTGGAATTGTTTACTCAGGATTAAAGGCGTTTTGGATGTAGGAAGAAAGTTGTTAAAAGTGGTCCTACAATGCAATGACTCACTAAACCATTCTAATCTAGTCCATCTTTTAGTCAAAACCGTTATGTTATGATAAATCTTATTTAAGATAGAATGCAGAATTTAGATTTATAATTTCACGTATTGCTTGTTTGCACTTTACAAAATGTGTAATGCATCACGGACAAATAGGCTTAAGGACAGTTTTTTCCCCACATCCATCAGGACTCTAAACTTGCGGTAACACAACACACAATCCCTTCTGTGTAATAACTTCGGGGTGAGGTAATATGAAAAGACATTTGGGCGGTGATCTGCCTCCTACTGGCTGACTGAAGGTAAGTGAAAGACAGTGAGAGGTAAGTGATCCGCTCAGGGGGGTGATGCGATGTATCCGTAACGGCAGAATGCCAAATTACGAGTCCGAAATTATCACTTATTTGGGTCTTTTGCCGAGAAAACGCACCTTATGGAGAGGCACTACCAATTTCGTCATACACAGTTTCTGGGTGTGATGACAATTAGGCTTTTGTTGTTGATGATGACGACAGGGCCTGTGTCCGATTATTATTATTATTATTATTATTATTATTAGTAAGAAACGTTGCCTCTGGTGAATGAAATGTGGGTTAGAAAGAGAAAAAACTGCATGATGCTAATTCGTTCTACATTACAGCAAAAATTAAAGATTTAATTTGTCTTGTTTTTCCACCAAATATTAAGGTCAGTTTAGCTTCTTTCACGCCAATCACCACAGATCCCCTTCTAATACTTTCACGGAGCTTTTCATCCCAAATCTGTCC
This sequence comes from Stigmatopora argus, assembly GCF_051989625.1. NCBI lineage: Eukaryota > Metazoa > Chordata > Actinopteri > Syngnathiformes > Syngnathidae > Stigmatopora > Stigmatopora argus. The sequence goes on along the minus strand of NC_135388.1, from coordinate 15,934,919 downwards.
CAATGGGCAGCATCAATGGCTAATTTTGTTAATTGGGTCAATGAGCGCCGCAGTAACCATTTAGGGAGCGCAATGGTGGCTATAACAGTTGAAACATTTAGACAGCGAGTTTCGAGAAGACAGAGTCGACAATGACGTTTGTTTGTTACCGTTTGGCCGTGTTTGTGCATACTAATATGTACTCTGGGGGCATTATCAGACTTTGGAATTGAGTATAGTGGCCATGAGAGTTTCAGCATTTCGGCAGTTCACTGAGCTCAGTCAACCGTGCCAACTAACTTGGGGCTGGAAAACTGACAAATCTTTGTTGTGACCAGGGAAAATAAGCCAAGACGTTTGGCAAACTCTGTTTCTGTACGTACTAATGTGAAACCACAACTTCAGTTGCCAAGCTCTAACGTAATGAATCACAAATTACTTTATGTTGTAGTCTTTGTAGATTAGAAGATTACTGTATGAAAAGACAGTAAAAAGAACACTAACATTTTCTTGATATGTATTCCTTTCTAGTGGTTGGTTTCATAAATGTTTTAAAGACAAGACCAGTCTTTATCAATTAGCAAAGATAAAGTAAGTAAAAGGTAAAAGTGTCCTTATATAAACAGCGACTCAAAGTCATTCTATAGAGTTAAAGAAATTACTTCAAAAGGAAGAAAAAACTTAATCACTTTGCTAATGAACATAGATAGGGACATAGACACAAAAATCCTGTGGTGTGAAAAACTGAAAATGTAACTGTTCTGGTCCAAAAAAGAAAGCTTGTAAATCTGAGGACATCAATTGTGAAATACACGGCTGGCAACATTAAATTGCGTGGTTGTTTCTCTTCAGGAGGGCCTGGTGCACATCAAAAAAAAAAAATATTGCCTCATGAAAAAAGCCCATCATGTGGAAATATTACGGCACTATCTCAAAACCACGAAGTCAAAGCTTGTGCTTCAAAGCATATTGACAAACTGATTGAGACTTTTGTATTTGTATTTAATTTGTATTGTATTTCATATTTTGTATTTAAGCATGTGGTTTTCTCTTCAAAATTGCCCTTTGGTGAACTAAATAACGGATTATCTGTATGAATGGATATCTTAACTACTACTAATTTTAGAAAATGGATTAGTTACTGAGAAAAGTCCTGGAATGCATTGCATTGAAGCTGACTGTCAACATGTATGAGGGCATTTAAGGGCCTTTACGAATGTGAAAGCATCCAAAGAACAGTTACTTTTATTAGTATATGGTGTTAGAAGTAAAAGAATCTCCACTACAACTAACCTGGTAAGTCTTTACAACTTGAGTTGCCTCCACATGAAGTCTGATGTAACATCAACTGACAATTTTGAGTTGTCGATTAACATTCAGGTGTTTGGAGTGGAAACATGCAAGTATGAGGATACTTGAAAAGGGTCAAGACAAGAATTGAGCCCTAAAACTTAAAACTATGACCATTGTGTAGCCATAATTTTAATGCTGTATACATGTACTAGATGTTTGCAATTACTTTACTATGAATTCCAAAGAATAGTGTGTTTCAGGCACCACTGAGAAGTTTTCTTCCTCATATGTAGAGGAGGGGTTACATATTGTATGATTCAATAAAGACTGTGGGTTTATCTTGGGAAATCTCCACCTTATTTATCACTGCAGCACACTTATTCCAGAAATAAACATGCAATAGTGTTAACGGTTACCATGGTATCCAAACCAAGAGTCAGGAGCATGAGAAAGAAGATGATAGCCCAGAATGGAGAGAGTGGAAGTCTGGTCAAAGCCTCTGGATAAACCACAAATGCTATGCCTGGACCTGAGTACACACACGAACAGATCAACAATACATATTAACCTGCACAATATTATTATGTGATTAATAGATCAAGATGGCGGACACTGGCTTGATTCCCTACCTTCATCTGCCACCTTATCAATAGGGACGTCCAATTCGTGTGCCATGAAACCAATGACAGAAAAAATGACAAAACCGGCGAATATACTTGTGGCACTGTTTGTGCATGATACTATGATGGTGTCCCTGTTGAGGAAAGAAAGGAAAGGGAGAAAATCATCTTCCAATTTAGAATATTTCTACTCTCCTTACTGTAAACATCTGGTCACCTAAACCTACTTTAAATATAAGTCCTAAAATTATTGCCAATGTGAAAATTAACACAGGAGGAAATAAGTCTTTAACCTGTCAACAAAAAATACAGGAGCACCCTCTATTGGTGGAGAAAAAAACACCAGCAAAAAGGCAGGTATGAGTGTGCCCTGCAATCAGCTGCCCACCGATCCAGGGTGTCCCCCGCCTCTGGCCCGGAGTCAGCTGGGATAGGCTCCAGCACCCCCCGCGACACTAACGAGGATAAAGTGGTTCAGAAAAGGAATGAATGAATATTGTGTAATGGCAAAACACATTCCAAGTGATGTCATTTTTGGTAAAAAAAAAATAAAAAAATCTTACAGCAACAAAACAAAACTGTCTTCAACTGTTGAAGTTTTTCCATTCAAATAGTGAACAACACCTATTTATTTTACAAGGAAGGTCTGTTGTCCATTTAAATGTATCACCGCTGTAAAGTGACGATTTGAAGTCATTTCCCAGAGGCAGTTTATACTTACCTGTAGCAGTTATTGTGAAACTTATTGTAGGAAGAAAGTGTGATCAGCCCTCCCCAAGCAGCAGACAGAGAGAAAAATATTTGAGTGGCTGCATCCTTCCACACCTAAAGGGGGAGATAATCGACGTTAAGAGGAGGAAAGGGAATCAAATCTTTAACAAAGACGCTTATGAAATACATCAAGGACTGAGTAAAAAAAATGGCATTGTGCACCTTTCCATCCATAAGTTTCTCCCACTTTGGTGTAATGAAGTAGAGGATACCATCAAATGCCCCGGGAAGTGTCACACCTCTAATCAACAGGATCACCAGCACCACGTAAGGAAAAGTGGCTGTGAAATACACTACCTTTCAAAAGAAGAATAAAATGTATTAATTCATTTTAAACTGTTTCTATACGAAGTATTTCCAAAGTAGTCTAATAAAGTATATTTAAAAGGGAGTGGGAATATTTTTTTTTCTCCCTGGAGCAACTCAAATGTGAATTGTGAGGTTTTTAATCAACACAACCATTCAAATCATTATTATCAATGTGCCAGGGTAACAAAATGTCAAGACACATCTTTTTGTCTTTTGAAAGGATGCATTGCCTCATTTTTTCCAAAAGATGGCAGTAAGCTATAAGATTAGTCTATATACACATGAGCAAACGGGCAGCCACGAGGAGCAAGTGGTTAGCACGTCGGACTGACAGCTCTGGGGTCCTGTGTTCAAGTCCAGGTCGGTCCATCTGTGTGGAGTTTGCATGTTCTCCCCGGGCCTGCGTGGGGTTTTCTCCGGGTACTCCGGTTTCCTCCCACATTCCAAAAACATGCATGGTAGGCTGATTGGACACTCTAAATTGCCCCAACGTATGAGTGTGAGCATGAATGGTTGTCTGTCTCCTTGTGCCCTGCAATTGGTTGGCCACCGATTCAGGGTGTCCGCCGTCTCTAGCCCAAAATTAGCTGGGATAGGCTCCAGCACCCCCCGCGACCCTAATGAGGATAAAGCGGTTCAGAAAATGAGATGAAACATGCTCGAAAGACTGAAAAGGACCATGCCTCTAAATAACAACTCAATTTTCATTTACACAAAACAATACTTAATTAACATTAACCCTTTCAAGCACAAATTGGGATTTTTTTTTCTTCCCCTAAATGACACGCATTGAACTCATTAGCTGGCAGTGACAGGGGTCAGTTTATACTTTAAAAAAACTGATAAATCTATGATAAAAATGTAATAATAATTAACTACTTTTCATATATTCAAACCTTTTGTTCATCAATTTTCTGAACCGCTTTGTCCTCACAAGGGCCACTGGGGTACTGGAGCCTATCTTAGCTGATTCCGGGCCAAAGGTGGTGGACGCCCTGAATCAATGGCCATCCAATAGCAGGGCACAAGGAGACCAAGGACAACCATTCATGCTCACACTTTCCTGGGTCAATTTAGAGCATTTAACCAGCCTACAATGCATGTTTTAGGGATGTGGGAGGAAACGGGATTACCTGGTGAAAACCCACGCAAACCTGGGGCGAACATGCAAACGCCTCACAGAGAGGACTCAAGTGGGATCGAACCCTCAACCCTAGAAATGAAAAACTGAAATTCCATTGTATTCAACTTTGAAAATCTAATTTGGCGTTACATTGGAGCAAATTGACCCCATATTTCTTTTTCTTCCGTTCAATTGTGGAAAACTACTTATATTCTGTCATTGTCCACACAGTTTTGAAAAAGTGTAAGTGCAACCAAGTTACCTTTCCTGATGTCTTGATTCCTTTGGCTAAAGAGGCGTAGACAATAATCCAGGCCAGAAACAGACAACCTGCTAGAGCCCAGCGTACGTCACCCGGATATTCAATGCCTTTGGAGATGTGCAGAACATTATACCTGCAGGAGAAAGTACAAACAACAACACCGACACACAACAAAAATCATACTGTAAATAGTGTAAAATATTATGTTACCTCATTTTTTTCCCCCAAGATGGTGCCGTCACGCGGAAGCCAGTGGCAGTAGCTCTGCCCACTCTTATTTGTTTTTCGTGTTTTACAGCCCTTCTATCTTTTTTTAATTACATTTTAATATTTCTTAATACATTCCTTTTTACTTTACTTTGTACTTTATACTTTAATGTTTTTACAACTTTCTTTGTTCTGTTAGCCTGGCTTCTTTCTGCCACTTCTTTTTTGGAACCATTCAGCCATGCCTACACTGTCATACACATGGGACTAGCTGTTACAATATGCAGAAGAAGGATCATCACCTCAATATCGCTGGAAATTCGGAGCTGGACAAAAGTGCCAGGAGAAGAAGCAACGCTTCAAACCAACCATTCCATCATGGGATAAGATGGAAGAGCTGTCGGCGCTTACCAGCAACGGAGCCGAGGGGCTCCACTCTGCTACTGTTGTCTTCAGACCCAGACTACTGAGGAACTTTGCGGATAAGCTTGGAAGAGTGACTCTGCATATTCTCTACCTCGGTCCCAGTCTGCAGAAGTTCTCCATCTTGTGGAAGACTTCCTATGTGTGGTTCCAGTTTTGTCCAACTTTACATTGTCTTTTTCTTGAGTCTGTATCCGTTTTTGCTACCGCAACCAAGATGGCGCCGTTCAAGTGGCAGCCGGTGGCGGTAGCTCCGTCCACTCTTGTTCATTTTGTGTTTTTGCTGCTTTTCGGTCTTAATGATTTGATTTGGTGATTCTTAATGATCCCATTTACTTTGCTTGGCTTTGTACTTTGTTGTTCTGCGGCCTTTGCAACTGTACTGTCAAACTTGTAACTATGTGTTTTTTTTCCTGCATTCCCCCCCTTCTTGCTACTGTCACAATGAAATTTCCCGAATACGGGATGAATAAAGTTATCCAATCCAATTAACGAATTGAATAACAAATTGAAAGACTATGAAATCAAATTACAGACCCGTTGGAAAATTGCTAAAATATGTATTTTGTACATTGGTAACCTAATGAGCTTTTACGTAGAGCTAGGGTATGCAAAAGCAAGAAGGGGAGGGAAATAAAAATATTTGGACCCAAATGAGGGCCTTTAGTGGTGCTGACCTCAGCGCAAAAAACATCCAATGGCACCTGTGGGAAAAGGGTTTTAACAACAACAAAAATCCAAAGGCTTCATCTCCTTCAATGCAACAAAACTGCCCGTTAAGACTTTGACAGGGAGCATCATTTGAAAGGTGGAAAAGAGTTTTCACAGATAAAAAAAAAATAACATTACTCTTTTGGACAATCACCATGTTCCCCTGATTTAAATCCCATTGAAAACATTTGGGAATGTATGTCAAGGGAAGTTTATAAAAATTGCCAGAGCAATAGCCTCCTGGAAACACCCGCATCAAGCATGCCCAATCGAATTTTTTAAGTAATTAGCACGAATGGTGAAGTTAGACATTAGTGAGTCCGACTGAGAAAATAAATTGTGTTAGTTTTTTTTCTAGCAATGGTCCTAAACTTTTGACCAGCTGATCAATAGTCTATTTAAGTTTATTTATTTATTTTTCTTCAATACATCGTTTTTTCAAACTGCTTTTTTTAATGACACCCTTCTTGGTTTTTGCATACTGTAGCTCTAGGTAAAACCTTATTTAGATCCAAATTTACTGATGCTAAATTCTAGCTATTTTTCAACTAGCCTTAAGATTTTGATCAGGACTGTATAACACCACAAAAAGTGACAGATTTAGTGGCATATTCCACCATTACAATTTACATCCAGAAGCCTCCAAATTAGGTTTGACTCAACTCAGATGATACTACATCTTAAGGAATTGCGTTTCTAATTCAACAAAGATGACAAATATTCTTATCAAGTTGGAGTGTCATCAAGCATATATTTGCACAAATGCAACATTATTTTTTCTCACCAGCTCGACGATTCACTCACTTGAAGTACTCCTCACTGGGGCTGACATAGGTCTTTCCACCTTCCACGGCCGTGTTTAATAATCTGCTCAGATTTCCAAGAGTATTGGCAGACAAGCAAAAAGAGGAGTTCTTGATTGATGTAAAGTTCTTTTCCCGCAAGATGCAAGAGTCTGTTCCAAGAAACCAAATGCATCAGAAATACAAAGAAGAGATTTCTATGACAATTAGACGATCAGTGTTTCCAAACTATTCAATAAAGCAGAGCAAATAGCTTAATGTATATTTGGTATTCAAACAAGCACAACAAAATATACTGAAACTATCTGTCCTTGGTTTATATATAAACATGCTTTTGCGAATGCACAGATGTATTGTAGTGAGTGAAACCTTTTTTGTATTAATGATAACAAGTTTGCCAATAAAATACCATTTAATTGTTCTTCCTGTCGTGATACGTTGCAGGTATTACTTTTAGTAAGTTAATTTCATGCAATTACAACAGGAAGTTGAATAATATCCCAATGCACACGTGCTGAAGCAGGTGTGAAATGGCCTTTTTAAAATACTGAATACATTTATATACTAAGTAATAATATCTTAGGTTGATATTTTATGTAACTGTTCTTGGGTATCTCTTTTTCTTTGAAAATTTATTCTAATTTTTATTTAAAAATGTATTCAGGCGATGTAATTTTCAATCTGTCGATTGTAAAATCGACTTTTTCCCCAATATCTGTAGATGATTAAGAGACTTAAAGATATACATTGTGTTAAAGTCAATATCGATAAGATGTTAAAATGCTTAAAAACACATCAACATGTAACATTGTAAACCAGTGAGAATTAACAATGAATTAACAACCAATTTGGATTTTTTTCCTTAATTTTTAGAAGATGTACTTATCTTTGACAAGGATTTTTTTGTTAGGCACTTAAACTACAGTATTCTACAAACACTGAAGACAACATTTGTGTGTGTGTGTGTGTTACTGAAAACGAGAGATGGAAAAAAATAATGATTTCAGAGTTTTGGAGAAAGGCTGACAAAGATAGCAGTTCCTAAAATAGCCAGATGGGGTCAGGGCTGCGCACACCGCAGCACTGCAGCACTTGCTCAGTCAGTACAGTAAATATGTCAAGCAAGCAAGTTTTTGTGCTGAATTCACACAATCTTAACAAGCAGATATCTGAAAAAATTCGTTAAATTTCGATACAAATTCCACGGGCATTGTTTTCTAACGCACGTATTGATATTTTACCACACTCAAAACATTCTTTAACCTCCTCGATTTTGCGCTTAATGAAATAACGACATTGGGAACGCTCATATTGCAATTTCATTGGTAAAATATACAAATCTGACATGGAAAAGTACAGAATAATAATATAATTAAATTTTGTGTCGCTTTTAATGAAGGTGTTTGACTGAAAGAGGATTCATTATTACGCAGGACACCACAAGTGAGAAACGTGACGCATTGCGCATTGGGCACTCTGCGTGTGCGTGCGTGTGTGTGTGCGCGTGAATAGTGAAGGTGTGTCGTGTGTGTGTCTCACCTAAGAGCAGCATGTCTTTGTCCTTACAATCCATCGTGTTCCACGCATTCCTACAGTTAGCCCATGGCAGTGAGCCCTTCAACGAAGCGAACAGGTAGTACAGTGTCCAGCACATAATAATATTATAGTATATGGCTATCAAGACAGATATTATCAACATGGCAATCCCGCAACCTAAAATAAATAAATGACACGAAATATATCAATTACTCTGAAGGAAAGTGGAGACTAGGGAATGTTGTTCCACTTGACTGCAGGCCTGCAGTGTACCTTGTAGAGCTGGGATGCATTTCCACACCGACACGGGACCCTGGCTGGCAAACTGGCCCAGGGACACTTCCAGTAAAAAGATGGGGATGCCGGCGATCCCCAACATTGTCAGGTAAGGGATCAAAAATGCACCTGCAGGGGTACACAACAATTGGCCATAAAAAACAGCAACTGTCTAACTTATAACTATGCCTTTTCTTGCTACTGTCACAATTAAATTTCCCGATTACGGGATGAATAAAGTTATCTAATCCAATACAAAAAGGGGGGGGGGGCGATGGGGCTTGTACAGGTTGCATAAAATTTTACATATTCGTACTAAAAAAAACTCCTTATAAAATAAATAATAATTATAATGCAAGCAAATTCAATGCACACACTTCTACGCAATTGTTAGTGCTGAAACAACGCTATTTTATCAAATGTATCTTTATACAAAAGAAGTGTATATTACAAGTGGCAGTCTTAGTATTAAAAATATGCTAGTTGTTTTTCCTGTAAAATATTTTGCAAGTGTAGGCCTTGGTAAATGAAACCTATAGTTTCGTTTTGGGGCAAGTAGTGAGTGGGCTGTAGTGAGTTTTTTTTTTCTTTTTCTTTTCTATTTGGTGTCCATCTTTAATGCTCTCTTACCTCCACCATTCTGGAAGGCAAGATAAGGAAACCTCCACACGTTCCCCAGTCCCACAGCATAGCCAACCATGGAGAGAATAAAATCCAGTTTATTGGACCAGTTTCCTCTTGCCTTGTTCTCATCCCCTTCCTCGTTGTCATCTCCGTCAGCCTGGGAGGAGAGAAAAAAAGCCAACAGATCATTTTCAAAATAATCTTAATTGGAAACATCCCTGGGGATAAAAATTCTCTCTTTTTGAATCAACGAATTTCAGAGGGGGTACTCCACAATCTCACAGACCACCCCTGAGAACATAAAACTGTCACTAGTCACTATACACATGGTATAAATCTTATTACATCTGCAGCATCAGAAAAATATCGCGAGATCAACAATGCAACGCAGTTTAAGAAAACATCTTGCTAAGCAGAAATTTTCATGCATAAAAAATAAAGCACAGTTAATCACACCTTCATAATTATACTCATTTAATTCATTGGCTGTCATTGACGCCTCTGGACGTCCATTTCTAAATGTAATCAATAGGTCCCAGTCAAAATGGATTGGACGAATAGCGTCGTCAATAGAAGTGCATTCACAGCCAGCCCTCCTTGTTTAAAGGAATTGGACATCTATCGCTGTCAATGCCCAGGCGAGGAGTTGAATGCTACAGGAAAAAAATGAACAATTCCAATACCTTCTAAGTACTTTTATTTATTTATTATGACGAACAATAAAATTAAATCATCTATTTGGACAGCATTATCGTCACCAGATTGATACGTTTTTTTTTCGTTATGAAAATAGTCACTTTCCTATAAAGAGATAATTTCCAAATCCCTAAGGCATTTAAAGTAGTGCTCTGATTTGCATGACAAATTACAACTGTATTTTATTGAGCAAAGATACAATACTTCATTTCGAGAAGCCCCAAAATGCATGCCAAGTAATTAAAACTCGGGTATTTCGTTGAGTAAAACACATTTGTGGGTTTGC